>NC_056746.1:1371274672-1371419672 GCF_019279795.1 Protopterus annectens
AACCCAGGTTGACAGTAGCCTTTCATTCGACACTCATATTGCTAAAGTAGTTAGGAAGACCTTCTACATTGCCCACCTTATCATGAAGGGATTCACATCTAGATCAAGGGAAGTCATAGTCTCCCTATACTCATCACTCATCAGACCAATGATCGAGTACAATGCCCCATTCGGAATGTATCTGACCCGACACTTGCAGCAGCTGGAGAAGCCACAAAAGTTCCTCACCAAAAGGATAAAGGGTCTCAATCTGTCTTATGCTGCCCGACTGAAAGAACTCCAGTTATATTCAGTTGCTTACCGCTTGCTCAGAGGTGACCTATGCCTGACATACAAGGCCATGTCAAACCCAGATTTGATGAACATGCTTCATCTCAAAAAATCTAGATCCCTCAGAGCCACAAGGGCAGGAGACTTAAACCTCGACACGGTTATTAATAGGACGTGCTGGAGGGATAGATTCATCACCCAAAGACTCCCTATGCTGTGGAACAAAATCCCGGTTTATGTGAGGCAGAGCACCTTGCTGGCCTTGTTCAAGAGGAATCTTGACCAATGGATGGGAGATCGCAGATACACCCCAGGGGTTACCTCAGTGTCACTGCTCGACAGAGGCACAGCAAAATAATGGGCATAGTTTCTCCAAACTAAAGGGGTGGCGTAAGCCACAAAACTATGGGCTAGGCTTATAAATGCCCTCGGGCAGATAGCCTAGTATGAACCTATGAACCTATGAACCTATGAACATTTTTTTTTTTTTAGGAAATTGGGAAATTAATAACACAATAGTCTTACACGAGTGAGATATAGGATCCCACATAGTATGTCATGGGGAAAGCATAGTACATTTTACAAAGTAACATAATTATAAAGCATAATGAAAAGACTGAGGATAAAGTAAGAAAGGAAGAGAAGGAAAGATAGGAAAGGAATCAGAGTTAGTAAAGGATGAGTTAATGGATTTAGTTATCATCCTAGGGCTAAATAAAGAGTTACTTTATGAAAGAGAGGCAGAATTTACACCTATGAGAGAGTGGAGAAACACTCAGGGATAGCTAGTCAGTGTATATATATATATATATATATATATATATATATATATATATGTATATGTATATAATAATATATTTACAGTAATTTCCCTATTCACATGAGCTCACAAATTAGAGACATTTTATTGATAGTATACTCCTCCGTCTGTGATCAAATGAATAAGTAAATAAATAAGTAGCCACAATAATATTTCAGCTCATTCCTGTCACACACATACAGTGCTACTCATTGCAATCAGACAGACATATATGCACACACATACACATACACACATGCCCACCAGTTACAACCACCTTATTAAGTGCATACTCATCATATTTCTGATTATGATCAAATGAATAAATAAACAATAACAAGAACATACCTCAGCTTTTTCTCTTTTATTCTGCTTTAGGCTTGGGACTGTTATTCTGGCAAGTTTTTGTCAAGATCTTTTTCAGAAATAAGTTCTTGCAGCTGTTTGTATTTTCCATATCAGGTGGCAGTGACAGAGTGCAATATGCCCACTGCATTTCACATGGTTTCTGATGAGTCCTGTTCTGTAGTGTGGTTACACTGCATCAGCTCATGGTAACTGCACACTGCTTGGTGTGTTTCCTTCTGTAGATTGTGCATAACTTATCTATTATGTTAGTTTAAATGCAGGGGAGACATGCACTTGCTGACTGTCACATAGCTATTGGGACAGCTATATAAGATCATATCTGTTATTATAGCATCTTATCTTACACTTGCCATATTTCTCAGATGTGCCTTTTCTCTTTCAGCATGAGCAAAGCATCACAAACAGGTCATGGTTAGTTTTCCTAACATCTTTTAAATATGTGCAGTCCAATGTCCAGATAGACTGACTTATGGCTAACTTCCTAGTGTGTCTCCTCACTAGAAGTCCAAATGAAAAATTTGCTCATCAAGTACCTCCTCTGTGTTCTGACCCAGCTGAGGCTGTGGCTGACCTTCGTGATGGTAAGAGAGCCTCATCAGGGTGGAGGCTGGGTTTTGGCTTCTCACCAGCAGATAGCCCATTCGTATTGCCTGAAGTGGCCCAGCCAGCAACAGTAGGTTGCAGAGGCTGTAGTGGACAGTGCTGTTAGAAGATATATGGTCCAGATGATTGCCCTGCTGCAGCAGACTTTGGATTTACTTGACTGGCTAGCACCCACCACTGGCCCAAAAGGGAGTATGCAGCTCCTACGATTGGCCCACTGTAATGCCTCTCTAGGCCAAGAAGAGATGAGATACCCCTGCTCAAATTCCATGCTGTCCCCAGCAATGTGCACACCATTCTGATTGTGTTTCACTTCATACCCTATGCTTTGTCCAACTGTCCCCATCACTGTCTACCATCCATTTGTCTCCATGCTAAGTCCCCATAACTGTTTTTCTATACTGTTCTACCTGTCACTGTACAAACCGTCTCCAATACCCCTTTCATACCCCTTTCTTCTTTTTCGCCCTACCCTATCATTCCTAAGCAAACTGCCATTCTTGCAGCACCCTGCCGACTCCTGTCTGTTCTTATCGTGTGTGACCTGCTTGTGCTTCCCTGTAACACATCACTTCCCTCTGGGAACCATAGCATTGCGCCTTCAAATAGTGTACGGTTATACTCTTTGCAGCATTTTTGGCCATCCTGCAAAGGCATATGCTAATGCATATCTCAAAAAATGTCAGTTTCATAATTTTTGTGTGCGGAGCATTCTTAAAATAATAAGTCGGCAATTTTAGTTAATGTCCACCAAGTTTCACTCAAAACCTTTAAAATCAGTAAATCGAGATTATTTCTTGTTATGGATTTTTGTACTTATACCTACAGTAAACATACACACACACACACACACACACACACACACACAAGCCAAAGTACGTATGGTATGTCTAGGATAATTTAAATTTGAACTTTATTGTAATAGATCTGCCGCCCAAGTGAATATTTACATTATTCTCCAGGTTTAACAAAACAGAGTACTCCCAGGTGGAAACTGCTTTATTCTTCTGAATCTGTTTGCATCTTCAAATGTACTTTCAAACTGCATGAAATGGCTCAGTCCACCCTAAAAATGGGGTTTAAAGCTAATATGCTTTACAGGCAAATGACTGTATTCTTATGTGCTGCACATGATTTTAAATATTTAGTTCTTTTTGTAATTATCATTTACAGGTTCTTTCAGTTGTTCCGTATTTCATCTTACTGCTAAACTTAAGTTTTTTTGTTTTTTTTTTTTAAGCACAGAGTAGAGTATCTTCCACCAACGGACCAGTTACCAGTGAAGTACTGCAAGGCTCTGTGCTGGGACCTCTACTATTTGGAATCTATTTTTCTAAATCCAGGCAAAGGTAGCTGGCCTGTGGGTTACCAAGTTTGCAGACGACTGTAAGCTGGGAGCAGTCATAGAGTCCCCCAGTGATGTTAACATATTACAGAAAGGGCTGACACAGACAAATGTTTGGTGCCAAACTCACGGAGTAAAACACAAAAATGCCTCATTATCCCCTTTGGCAAAGAAGTAGCCCCTGCTAATGATGATGTAGGTAGCACCCCTCTAAGCTGAAACTCAGTGGTGTGAGACTTGGGAACACAGGTTGATGGCAATCTAAACTTCAATCACCATGTATAAGGAAACCATTCTACACTGTGCATCTTGTAAACAGAGGCATCACATCCAAGACTAAGGAGGTTATATCATGTGTCCACAGTGGTAAGGAAAGCCTTCTACATTGTGCATCTCATAAATAAGGGCATCACATCCAAGTCTAAGGAGGTTATATCATGTGTCCACAGTGGTAAGGAAAGCCTTCTACATTGTGCATCTCATAAATAAGGGCATCCCATCCAAGTCTAAGGAGGTTATATCATGTGTCCACAGTGGTAAGGAAAGCCTTCTACATTGTGCATCTCATAAATAAGGGCATCACATCCAAGTCTAAGGAGGTTATATCATGTGTCCACAGTGGTAAGGAAAGCCATCTACATTGTGCATCTCATAAATAAAGACTAAGGAGGTAATATCATGTGTCCACAGTGGTAAGGAAAGCCTTCTACATTGTGCATCTCATAAATAGGGGCATCACATCCAAGTCTAAGGAGGTTATATCATGTGTCCACAGTGGTAAGGAAAGCCATCTACATTGTGCATCTCATAAATAAAGACTAAGGAGGTTATATCATGTGTCCACAGTGGTAAGGAAAGCCTTCTACATCACGCATATCATAAATAAGGGCATCATATCCAAGACTAAGGAGGTTATATCATGTGTCCACAGTGGTAAGGAAAGCCTTCTACATTGTGCATCTCATAAACAAGGGCATCACATTCAAGACTAAGGAGATTATATCATGTGTCTACAGTGGTAAGGAAAGCCTTCTACAATGTGCATCTCATAAATAGGGGCATCCCATCCAAGACTAAGGAGGTTATATCATGTGTCCACAGTGGTAAGGAAAGCCTTCTACATTGTGCATCTCATAAATAAGGGCATCACATCCAAGACTACGGAGGTTATATCATGTGTCCACAGTGGTAAGGAAAGCCTTCTACACTGTGCATCTCATAAAAAGGGGCATCCCATCCAAGACTAAGGAGGTTATATCATGTGTCCACAGTGGTAAGGAAAGCCTTCTACATTGTGCATCTCATAAATAAGGGCATCACATCCAAGACTACAGAGGGTATATCATGTGTCCATAGTGGTAAGGAAACCATTCTACATCATGCATCTCATAAATAGGGGCATCACATCCAAGACTAAGGATGTTATAACTCTTCTGTACTCCACCCTTATCAGACCAATAATAGAGTACAATGCTCCTTTCTGTAAGTACCTCAACAGACACCTGCAGCAGCTGGAGAGACTTCAGAGGTTTCTCACCAAGAGAATCCAGGGCCTCCAAAACAGGACATACATTGAAAGACTAAAAGCCTGTCACTGTGCTCTGTGTCATATAGGCTGCTGAGAGGCGACCTATGCCTGGCTTACAGAGCAGTACTGGACCTTGCCCTAATGGAATTTCTGCACATCCGCCAATCAAATCGGATAAGAATAACTCACTCCAGGAATCTCATCCTAGCCTGTGACATTAATAGAACATGCTGGAGAGACAGATGTATCTCCTAGCAATTACCTCTCCCCTGGAATAAGCTCCCACTCCAAGTGAAGCAGAGTTCCTTAATGACCCTATTCAAGCGCAACCTTGACAACTGGATAGGTGACCATAAATTCATCCTGGGGATGGCACCTATGTCCCTCATGGAAAGGGGCAGTCGGTGCTAATCACAGAATTTCTCTACTAACAATGACCATCTAATTGTGGTCAATAAGGGTACTCGGGTTTTTACACAGTTAGGCTTGTAAAGGCCATAGGGCCATTAGCCTAGTAACCTCCTATTAACCTATGAGCCTATGAAATCTTATGTATGCCCTTCTGCGATAACAATGAGATATTATGGCTGAAATAAATATAGAAATAAATACAACCAAATAAAATTGTATCATTGTATGTGGTCATAATATTTGTTTTTTATGCACACATAAACACACGCGCACATACGCATATGGGGTTTATTGTTATTGTCCCTAATAGTTTCAGCTAATTCTTCTTCTTTCTTAATATTTTAGAATGTCATTTCACAAGACATTTACATATTTTGGGGCTCAGATTGTTTGATGTTGTTGATTTTTATACCAACATGGTTAACGTCTGCACAATGAGCACTAAACAGTGAATGTTGTCATAGATGGTTAAGTGTTCAGTGTTTAAGTGAACATATTTAAAACTTTGTTGAGCCATACATGGAGCCCTAACAGTGTGTGTTAGAACTCACAGATACTTATTTAGTTTAGTGCAGATGACCTGTGATCCAAATAACAGACGTGCTGACATCCCTTTTGACATATAAGAAGTTAGCAAAATGATTTGTAAAGATTTTACAAACTAATCTTCAAATGTATTTTCTTCTAAACAGGTCTTCCCATAAATTTACAAATATATGTGTGTCTGAATATATGTGCATATTTGTGCATAGCATAGTATAGTTTTTCTCAAGTTCTCACTATTTGGAAAAGTAGAGGTGACCCAAACTTGTATAAGAACTTGTGTACGTAATGTTTATAGCAGTGTTATAAGCAGGTCACCATAAATAATGTTTATAGCAGTGTTATAAACAACTCATTGTAAGTAGGCTTTAAATGACTAGTGATATTGTTAAGTTATACTTGTTTATTTAAAATTAGAAAGATACCTAAATATCTTAGTGAGAACAAATTTGTTTAATCAGTTACTGAATGTAATACAAAAAGTGGGATGAAGGAAGCTCAAACATCAACCACAGTGAAGGAAGACCTGGAAAGAGAACCTTGAAATTGTTCTTAGCAGAGGAATTCAAAGAGTGATTACAGACTTTTTCCAAGCTATATCAGGCTGAGTTAAAGGTACTTGCTCTGCCTTTCAATCACAGGACTTTGTTTTACTTGAAAGAACCTGCATTTAATTTTGTTTTTATGTCATAAACTAAACTTTTTATAAGACAGCTGGCCTCAGCAGTCCAACACTGCTTTACCTGAAAGAACCTGCATTTAATCTTGTTTATATTATTTATAAACTGCATTTTTAATATGGCAGGTGGTGACATTTGTATTTGCGTATTTGTGATAAAAGACTATAAAACAATGAAAAATGGTGCATGGAATAAAAATAAATTATAAAGTTATTTTTTTTAATGTAAATATTTTTGGTATAGTCCCTCAAATATTGCATCAGATTGTATGAGTAGCTGGCTGCTGAAAGCCTACCAGATAAAATAAATGTGTGCCTAACTAACCTTAATTCCAACCTTCATCAGAACACTAAGTCTCAATTTAGTTGTCTACAATTAGGCCACCATTTGTGGTTTTGTTGATTTATTTTTCTCCATTTCATTTAAATTTGTTCTGGGGGATCAGATGTGGAGAAATCAACATTCCCCACACTGTGCTCTGGTCACAGTGCTGGAAGCCCATGGGCCTGCCTCTCTGTAAAGTGATGAAACTCATTCTATGGACGGTAACCCAGAGGGCTCAATGGTGACCTCTATTTCTGCTTCTTAGGTGGGAGATGTATGCACCTCATTAGTGAATGACATGGAAGGTTCCTTCTGGGTCACCCAATAACAATGGGAAGAAGATCTGGGTGTGAAATAATCTTGCATCTTTACTTACACTACCTTTATGGGAATAACCCAACCGTCATAGTGTGGTATCGTGTCACAGTTATCGAACCGTCACAGTGTGGTATCATGTCACAGTTATCAACAGGAAGCAGATGTTTCTAATCCCAAGTGAAACTGTATCTCCCAGTTATGAGGGCTAAAGTGTTAGGCTTTGATTATAAATTAATATATAATATGTTTGCATCTTACAGATATAGAAAAAAACAAAAAAAACTAGTAGCCTTAAAACTTCATTGATGAGCTCAGTCACAATAATTCCCAAAAATCATGAAACCCAAGTAGTGTTCCAAACCAACAAGCCTTTATTCATCACAGACAAGCGATCCTCAGTAACAAAAAAAAAAAAATTAGAAAAAAAAATGTTTTCTCATTTTTTGTTACTGAGGATCGTTGTCGGTGATGATGAGGTCAGTTATTTTTTATAACTTCTAAAACTCATGATACCCAGGTAGTGTTCCAAACAAATCTGCATCTTTACTTATTTGGTATTTCCCACCAAATCTACCTTTTACATTTTTAGTTTTTTCTACAACAGTTATCCACAGGAGGGTTTTATGAGAGCAAGGATTACTAATTCCTTACATTTTTATAGTCTCACCCACTGATGTCAGGCCCCAGAGCACCACTCATTGCCATAAAGGCACATTCATCCCCTCTAGGGATAAAGGCTGAGCATGGAAATCTTCTAGATTAGGGCACAAAACAAGGCCAGCAAGAACTTAATCGGTGGTATGACAGTTAATACTTTATTATTATTATTATTGTTGTTGTTGTTGTTGTTATTATTATTATTATTGGTATTATTGTTGTTATTATTATTATTGTTATTATTATTATTTTATTATTATTATTATTATTATTATTATTATTAGTATTATTATTGTTGTTGTTATCCGCGGTGGTGGTGCTGCGGTAGCATTGTCGCCTCACAGTAAGATGCTGTCTGGTTCGATTCTCAGCTAGAGCATCTTCTGCGTGGAGATATGCATGAATGGGTATACTTTTGTTGAAGGTTGTGCGTCAGGGCTGGTAACTCGGTATGTAAAAATCAACTGCCAATCATTAGCGGACCAGAGTTCCGCTGTGGCAACCCCTAACCGGGAAAAGCAGAAAGACGCAAACAAACATTATTATTATTGTTGTTATTATTATTATTATTATTATTATTATTATTATTATTATTAATGGTAGTATTATTTTTGTTGCTATTATTATTATTATTTTTATTATTATTATTGTTATTATTATTACTATTATTATTATTGTTATTATTATTATTAGTAGTAGTAGTATTATTATTATTATTATTGTTGTTATTATTATTATTGTTATTATTATTACTATTATTACTATTATTATTGTTATTATTATTATTGTTATTATTATTAGTAGTAGTAGTAGTAGTATTATTATTGTTGTTGTTATTATTATTACTATTATTACTATTATTATTATTGTTATTAGTATTATTGTTATTATTATTAGTAGTAGTAGTAGTAGTAGTATTGTTGTTGTTGTTATTACTATTATTACTATTATTATTGTTATTATTATTATTATTATTATTATTACGGTGATGGTGCTGCGGTAGCATTGTCGCCTCACAGTAAGATGTCCTGTTCGATTCTCAGCTAAAGCGTCTTCTGTGTGGAGACATGTGTGAATGGGCATTCCTTCATTGAAGGTTGTGCGACAGGGCTGGCAACTCGGTACATAAAAATCTACTGCCAATTATTAGCAGACCTGAGTTCCACTGTGGCGACCCCTAACCGGGAAAAGCCGAAAGATACAACAACATTATTATTATTATTATTATTATTATTATTATTTTCTTTAATAGTTGCACTGTCTCTGCAAAAGACTCAAGCCGGATGTATGTTCCATAGTTTGAACACTTTTATTAATGAAGCATGTAATTTATTTTGCAGTACTAAGTAATCTTTACTTAATAACTTCAGATTTGGCTGTTGCTGTTTCACCTACATACGTTACTGATGTCATATAGTACAGATTTATTGTGTGCATTTTAAAGTTAAATGGTTGTGTGAAACAGGAGAGATGCAAGTGAGTTCGCAGTTCTGCAGTGTAAAAAATGAAAACATGAATCTGTAAGAAATATTTTACTTTAAAAGCGTAACTTGCTGTGTGGTAAACATGGCAAGTGTTTTGAAAAAGGCAATATACCCACTGAAGGTCTTGTTTTTGAATTTGGCATGGTTCTTCTGTAGAAGCTAGAAGCAAGTAAGGGAAGGAGTTTAAGAAAAATATCGTTCCCAGTGTTGTGTTGTTTCTTTTCTGTTTGGTGGGTGCTTGGATAAGAATCGGACATTTATTCAGATTAGGTCTGTGGGGCGAAGGCGTTGCAAGGCTTCCCATACTGGAAAAGGTTTATGTGTTGGAGAAGTTGAAGCTGGGATGAAAAGAAAGAATCAAAGAGCGAGACATGACAGTGGAGAAACTATGAAATGGACATCTTGGATCAAGAAAGAGCAGATAAAGCGAGGGACCCACAGTACCCAAGGCACAGCATGTGAGGAAAGGAAATTACACTTCTCTGAGAAAAGCTATGAAGAAAGAGAGACCAAGCAGACTCCTCATAAAGAGTGGTCAGAAGTCAGGACTGAACCTTAAGCCCTGGAGCTGTAATACAGAAGCCTTAAGCAATAACCTAATGAGATAATGTTGTGTGCAATCCCTAACTGAAACATTCATTCCTGACATCAGTTTTCCTGTCTCTTCTGTACAGGTTTTATATCAGCTGATTTAACTCCCACTTATTGTACTGTTTTATTTTAACTCCCACTTATTGTACTGTTTTATTTTAACTCCCACTTACTGTACTGTTTTATTTTAACTCCCACTTACTGTACTGTTTTATTTTAACTCCCACTTACTGTACTGTTTTATTTTAACTCCCACTTACTGTACTGTTTTATTTTAACTCCCACTTACTGTACTGTTTTATTTTAACTCCCACTTATTGTACTGTTTTATTTTAACTCCCACTTATTGTACTGTTTTAACTCCCACTTATTGTACTGTTTTATTTTAACTCCCACTTATTGTACTGTTTTATTTTAACTCCCACTTATTGTACTGTTTTTGGTTTGTAACATTTCATTCGTTTGCTCATTTCCTCACAAATAATACATTTATCAAAATTTCACTGTAACTGAATATTTCCTTTATCACCTTGCCACTATCTGTTTCTGTATTCATTGTTTGTATTGTTTTGTTTTCAGTCGTAATTATGTCATAGTTGAAAAGAAACCTAAAAATTAACCTACCCACTCTGAAAGAAATTAAGTAACATTGAATTAAAATAAGCAAATGTAGGATAAATGAGTCTTTCTGATCCTAATTTTCTGACTATTAATCTACATAAATGTGGTTTCCTATAACACAGTGAAGTATCCTTCTTGATTGGGGGGATTATGTTTAGTGTAGGAGGTGCATTTTCAGGAAAGCAAAATTAGGTGTCTTTTTTGGGGGGGTGGGGAAAGATTTTTTTCTGTACTCTGCACTGTCTAACAAGAGTCCCATATCCATCGCTGCATCTACCAGCCACCTCCTAACCTGCTGGACTATCTCATATAGGGCTGGGGCCAGTGCAGATCTTAGCATCCTCGAGTTCTCAGCTGTCCACTTCTGCTGGGGGGTTTATTTTATAGGATCATAGGAAGTTACTAGGCTAATGGCCCTAAGGACCTTACACGCCTAGCCAAGTACTACCCTTATTTCCATGATCAACACCTATTTCCCCTGTCCAACAAGGACACAGGTAGAACACCTGGAGTGAATTTACAGTTACCCATCCAATTATCTAGACTGCATTTGAAGAGGGCCAATGAGGTGCTCTGTTTGACATGAAGTGGGAGTCTATTCCAAAGGTGTGGTAACCTCTGGGAGACAAATCTGTCAATCCAGCAGGTTCTATTAACGTCACATACCAGGTTAAGGCCATTACAGCGAGTAACCCATGTACCATTTGACTTACAGATATGCAGCATTTCCAATAAAGCAGGGTCAAAGACTGCCTTATATGCAAGACACAGATCGCCTCTGGGTAGTCTGTATGAAACAGAATAAAGTGACAGTGATTTTAGATGATCCTCATAAGGTAGGTACTAAAGACCTTGAATTTTCCTTGTGAGGAACATTTGTAGTTTCTCCAATTGGTGCAGGTGCTTGGAAAGGTACATACCAAAAAGGACATTGTACTCAATTATTGGCCTGATGAGGAAAGAGTACAGGGAGGTTATAAGTTCTTTTTTTTTTCTGGAGGCAATGCCCTTACTTATGATATAAAAATAGAATGCCCTTATTACCACTATGGAGACATGGTGATCAAAGGTAAGGTTGCTGTCAACCTGTGTGCCCAGGTCTCTCACCACTGAGTGCGTACTTAGGGTGTTGATATTGATATGGTAGCAGAAACATTGCTCTTACCAAAAGGGATGATAATACTTTTTTTTTGCATTGAGTTTAAGGCCATGACTTTGGCACCAACCATTTGGTTGTGTAAGACCTTCTTATAGGATGTTGACATCATTTGGAAATTCTGTGACCGCTCCCAGTTTGCAGTCATCAGCAATCTTTGTCAGCCACAGACCTTTAGTTTTTGCTTGTACTTTGGAGAAATTTATTCCAAATAGTAGAGGTCCCAGGACTGATCCCTGTGGAACACCACTGTTGCAGGTTTTCTGTTGGATGTGGATTCCCCTATTTTGACTATATGAGTTCTATCAGTGAGCCAGTTAGTGACCCATATAATGATATAAGGAGTGATACCTAGCTGGGTGAGTTTGTCAATGATGCCTGAGTGGGGAATAGTGTCAAAAGCCTTGGCTAAGTCTAGGTAGGCTGTATGCACAGATTTCCCTTCATTCATGGCCTTGGTGACTGTCTTGAAGAAGTCCACCACGTTTAACAGGCATGATACCCCTTTGACAAATCCAAACTGAGTAGGGTCACGTGTTTGGGGATTACCTGCAGGTTTGCTGATAAGGTCCATGATGATTCACTCCATGGCCTTGCAGATAAAGCTAGTCAGGCTAATACATCTATATTTATTATCAGTTATGACACCCTCTTCCCCAAGGGACTTAATCAAGAATTGCTGTTGAATTTTTGAATAAAAATGGTGATTTTATTGTGGAGTTTGGTGGTGGGGTTGGTGGGAGAGGTTATTATAAGTGGATTGACTTATTTATGTGCATAAAAATGTTTTAAAAAGTTTAATAATGTTAAAAAGGATTTTGTAGCAATAATGTATTTAATTGTTAATTGTTTAATTATTTAATTAGATTGTGACTATTTAAGGAATGACGTTTGTGCAGTTTAGCTATCCCTTGAAGGCGAAAGGCCGAGGTACCAGGAGAATAAAAATTACTGCTGTTGGCTTCCTGTTTTACCCTGTTTTTTTTTTGTTTTTTTTTCATTAATAGGTCTATAGTTCCTGAGGTCAGTAGAAGCACCAACTTTGTGCAAGGGAATAACGGTGGTCATTTTCCATTTAGCTGGGCTGAAGTTGGTGCTTAGACTATGATTGAAAATAGTACCCAATGGTGTTGCTAATTCTTGTTGGAGCCCATTTAGGACAAAGCCTGGAATGTTATCAGGTACCATAGATGCTGTGTTTTCGGCTTAGAGAGGGTGTTTATGACCTGTTCTTTAGAAATACAAGGTAGGAGACAGGTGGCAGGGATGTCATGGGGTACGTGTGGCAGGGACAAGGTTTCACAGACCCTGTTGGCCAACAAGTTAGCTATGTCCACAGGCTCAGTATATGTAGTATCATTAACTACTAGTTCAGCACAAATCTGGGCCTTTTTTTTTAGGTTACGGATGTAACTAAAGAACACCTTATGGTTGTCCCTAGTTGAGGAAGCTAATTTAGATTCATAGTTTGCTTTGGAGGACTTCACAAGAAGTCTTATTTGCTTGTTTAAGCTGAGGAGGGAGTGTTTCCAATTTAGGGCTCACTCCCTCTTACTCTTAGACAGCAATTTCTTCCTCTTATTGTAAAGTCTGTTAATGGCAGTTGTTCACCAGGCATGTTTGCTCTTCCTTGAGGAGGCTGCTTTGATCATATCAGGTATGGCCGAATCAATGCATGTATAATGTACAGGTGTTTGTATAAAGCATTGGTGTAGAACTTAGCATAGTTGCCACTTCCATCTGAGGGGGAAGTGCAGTAAAGCTATTTATACCATCCTGTAAAAGGTTATAATCTGCTTTGGAGAAGTTCTTTTTAGTTTAGTTGCTGCTGAGGTGGGGGGGATGAGGTGTGATAGTTACTTCAAATGAGACTGATTTGTGGTCAGATCGCACCAGGGAAGACCTCACAGTAGGGGTGTTACAGTTTTCCCCCGTATTGGTAAGCACCAGATCCAGGATGTTGGCACCCCTTGTTAGGGTGTTAACCAGCTGGTCCAGGGCACTGGAGTTAACAAAGTCGAGGAACCTTTGGGCAAGTGAGTTTGAGCGAGTAATTTACCCAGATAATGGATGGGTAGTTAAAGCCGCCCAAAATCATGGTGTTTGGATGTATCTTGATAGACTCAGGTACATCCAAATTGGCAGAGTGGGTGTCCTGATTCATGGAGGGGGTCCTGTAGCTGGCAATGACTTCAATAGTATCTCCAGGGAATCATACAGTTTAATCAATCATACAGTTTAATCAATCTGGAGGTGCAGTTATCTTTAATGAATATTGATACACCACCTCCTTTAGTTTTCATGCCTTTTGTTTGTGGTCTGAACATGTGGAAGGACCTACTCCTGGTACCTCCTCCCTCTCATGGTCCCCAGGGCAACATCCAGAGGGCAGACATGCAAATGGGGTGTGTAGCATATCTCCCCACATCTGTAGTAGCATCTCAAACATGTTAATCAGCCTATCCATTCTCTGGACCACTTCTCCTAATTGTGAGATCCCTAGCCTCCACCAGGAATCCTCACAGGAGATGCCCATTGAACCACTAATGTCCATTCCTCCCTGCTGCTCTGTCAGTCACCTGAACTGCTAATGAAATCCGGGTCAGCTGAGCTGTAGTCAGAGCTTCAACACTCTACACCACCAAAACAGCAGGTATGGGTGTCTTTTAGAGACTGTAACAAATGAGAAACATTATCATGACACTTACTAGCAGAAAAAATGAAAACGAAACAAAAAAAAATAATTAGATAAGAACTAAACAGCCACAGATAAGATTAGTGGATCATATATCCAAAAAATACTGCATGCTTGAACTGCTTAATGATTCTGGATCGAATGAATAAACTAATAGTGTATCTGTGTTCCAGGTATACTTTCAAACTGATGCAGTTGATAACTGCAACTTTGAAAGTTCAAAACCTTCCAAAGCTAGGGTTATCACCTGTCCCACTTTGTGAGGGACAGTCCCTCTTTGGGCAGTTGTGTCCCACAAAAAAATTGTAAAAATGGCAAATGTCCTGAGATTTTAGGACAAAATGATTTCCTATATTTTATGTAATAGTTGCATAAAACAGTTATTCTGTATCTGAAACACCTAAATGTTATATGAAACAGAATAAGCAACTAAAATGCTACAAGAATAAGCTTTTATTTAGGCAAAAAAGTGAAGTTCTGTCCCTTGTACTAGCTGTGGGTATGTTTTGGCATGAACAATCTGCCATTTGTACCAAAAATGTCCCACTTTGGGCATTTGAAAAGGTGGCAACCCTATCTAAAGCACAGCTCTTATTTCAAATTTGAGACTCTTCTCTTTTAACAGGCAAACGGTTTGTAGTCTGGTGGGACTGGCTCGGTCTGAATCATATATGATAAGATGGCACCCTCTAGTGGTTAGTAACATAGCTGACAATGTTCAAGTTGCTTTTGTTCTGCAAGGATTTAAACTGAAGTTAACAAGAAATGCACACACTGCTAGCTTCCACACAGAGCTGCTGTAACTCCCACGGGTCACATCCAGTAATCCTCCCTTTGACCGGCTTCTATATACCTGAAAAAAATTCTTCTGGATTCTAAGTTTAAGCACTTCCCCTCTCATCTGAAGTAGCTAGAAAGAAAACAGAGCTTCTCGTGTCCTGATGAGACACTCAACAATAGGTTAACTTTTTTTATTTTTGCCACATTTATTGCACTAGTTAACACCCCTGAACAAGACACCCAACTGTTATGCAGTCGAGCTCCCAGTCCTAGTTAATTTGCTTAATCAATAAAGATGTTAAAAGTGTAATTTAGTATTTTATCTAAACTTGTTTCATTTTCTACATACGTATTTCTATATCGCATCAATCTTCAGTAATATTTGTATATTAGTTTTATGCCTGTGTGTATGTGCATATCAGGAATATGTGTCAATCTTTTGTCCGATGTATTTTCTTCCTGCTGTACAAGATATTTTGTTCATCACACAAATCAACCCCTCACGTCACCATATATTTTCGTTTATTTTTTATTTTGTGTACATGTGTATGTGTGTGTGTGTGTACGTGTGTACGTGTGTACATGTGTATGTGTGTATGTGTACATGTGTATGTGTGTACATGTGTACGTGTGTACATGTGTACGTGTGTATGTGTGTACATGTGTACATGTGTACATGTGTATGTGTGTATGTATGTACATGTGTACATGTGTATGTGTACATGTGTATGTGTACATGTGTACATGTGTACATGTGTATGTGTACGTGTGTACATGTGTACGTGTGTACGTGTGTACGTGTGTACGTGTGTATGTGTACGTGTGTACGTGTGTACGTGTGTACGTGTGTATGTGTACGTGTGTATGTGTACGTGTGTACATGTGTACGTGTACATGTGTACGTGTATGTGTGTACATGTGTACGTGTGTACATGTGTACGTGTGTATGCGTGTACGTGTGTACATGTGTATGTGTGTACATGTGTACATGTGTACGTGTGTACATGTGTGTATGTATGTACATGTGTACATGTGTGTATGTATGTACATGTGTACATGTGTGTATGTATGTACATGTGTACATGTGTACGTGTGTACGTGTGTATGTGTGCACATGTGTATGTGTGTATGTGTGTACATGTGTACATGTGTATTTGTGTACATGTGTACGTGTGTATGTGTGTACATGTGTACATGTGTACATGTGCACGTGTGTATGCATGTACATGTGTACGTGTGTATGTGTGTACGTGTGTACATGTGTACGTGTGTATGTGTGTACATGTGTACATGTGTATGTGTGTACATGTGTACGTGTGTACGTGTGTATTTTTGTACATGTGTACGTGTGCATGTGTGTACATGTGTACGTGTGTATGTGTGTACATGTGTACATGTGTACGTGCGTACTTGGCTTCATTTGGCTTACACATTCTTTTTCATTTCAGTGACACTCAGTAATTACCTAGATGTATAGCTTTTCTGTTGACTCAGGATATGAAGTTTTTATAAACAGGCTGTTTCATGGGTGTTTTGTTTTTACTTTATTTTATTTATTTTTTCCACTTGATAACCTGGTAGGTGGTCTGTTTCACTGACACTTTTCAGCCAAGACATAGGCCATATAAACAATTCATAGAGATTATACATTAACAGTAATTCATACAGTTTACACAATATATGCAGTTAGATTGACGTGTAATTCTACATTGTTAATACTTTAAATATAATAGCGCAAAAAGAAAGGAATGATGAACAAACTGGCTGCACTGGAAAACATGACGTGATCAGGTGCACCATAGTAATGTAAAGTTAGAAGAGCCTAATAAAATTAATCATCTTATACCAGGTGGAGAGAACAGTAAGCCTGGGTTTCTTCCATCTATTAATACATAAAATGTATGCAATATTTACAGTGTATATCTGAGATAACACTTAGGCACTGAACTGTTAAATGAACTATGATTCATAGCCATTGTCCCTAAAGCAGCTGAATTCAACTTCTTTTTGTAGGAGCTTTCTTAATTTGATTTAAATTCTGTTAGGTTTGTTGTGATTGGGTCTCATTAGGAAGCCTATTCTAGGTGGCTGGGCTAAGTCTAGAAAAGACTCTCTTGAATCACAGCCAGGTACAGGATCTCAGGGAGTGACTTTGTTCTTTAAAGACAAGTTTTCTCTTCAGTGGGTGGGGGACTAACCTAGTTTTATTAATTTAGCGAGTAAGCTGCCTAACTGGAAGATAGCTCTGTTGGCAACAGGAAGCCAGATGAACCTCTTTAGTAGGCTGCAATGATGAGCCATCCATATACTTGTCAGTTGCTAAGATTCAGGTATAACACTATGATTTTGGCCTTCAGATTTAGCCTAGCTCCTTCTGGACGTATGATGTTCCTCATAAAGTCACACCTCTTTATGACTATATACATTACTAAATACATAAACTAAGTCTATGCAAAGCTTCACTACCACTAACTATAAATGGTGTAGTATATAAACACCTTCTAGTTTGAAAAATAAGAAAGTGTTCTTTCAGACCTTCTGCTATGACTATTTTTAAAGGACAGTGCTATTATTTTTAATGCTTGAAGGTTGAGAGATATGCCCATGCGTCAGCTAGTAAAACAAGTCTGAAGATCTTTTTTTCACCAATTTGAATTATTTCAGTATTGTAAGATGATTGTAGGGTTATCAGTGGAAGGAAATATTCTAATTTTAAAAGAATGTTTCTAGCAATTGCTGTCAAGGAAGTGGTTAAAGAATGTGTGAGATCTTATAGCAAAGTATGAGTTTTTTTAAGTAGTTTCTGGTAATATTATCATTATTTGGTTTAAAATTGAAGTTAGGATCAAGTGTAAGGCCTAGCTACATGCATTTGGATATGTTATAAATCTGGTTACCTAGACTTTATTTTAATATTGTATGTAGTGTGGCAAATAGTACATTTGTTTTCTTGGAGGTGATAATGAAGTTCATTGTGGCTTTTGGGTTTCAATGGGTATGACATCAAAATGTCAGTGATCATAGCTCAAGTCATTAGGAAACAGAGAAAAGAGACTATCTCAAAGAGACTACATATACCAATAAAAACTTCAGAGTTATAAGCCTTTATTTATGTTGCCTTTGATAGCACTGGTTGCTGTGACAAGGGGTGTTGTTGTACTGAAGATGTTGTGGAAGCCAGTGTGATATTCTGACAGAAGCCAATAATTGTTTGCATGCTTAAAAGTTTGTTTATACAGAAGTTTTCAAAATATTTTTGCTACAGGCAGAAGTTACAGGTTTTGAAGTAATATTTTACCTTTTCTGAATTTTTAGAGTATTTACTAAGGACTGAACTAACAAATTTTATGTTTCCAGTTTAGTCATGCGCTTTAGTTAATTAATTTATTTTTTTAGTTTTGGATCCAGTTTGATGATATTGCTGTTTTTATTGGGTAGTTGTGGTCTGCATTTTATTTATTTTTGTACTGTTTTCACAGAATTTGAAAAGCCGCGGTGGTACAGCAGTAGCGTTGTTGCCTCACAGAAAGAGGTTCTCCTGTTCGATTCTCGGCTGGAGTGCCTTCTGTGTGGAGTCTGCATGTCCTCCCTGCGGTCGAGTGGCCTCCGAAAGACATACGTAAATGGATGTGCCTTCGCAGAAGGTTGGGCGTCAGATTGGCAACTTGGCACCATAAAAAAATTTACTGCTAATCATTAGCGGACCAGAGTTCCGCTGTGGCGACCCCTAACTAGGAAAAGCTGAAAAGACAAACAAAAAAACTGTTTTCACAGAATTAGATTTCATGTCTTGAAGATTGATTTAACTGTGTATATACATTTTTTTTGTGGTTAGTGTGATGCCCGTACACTGGCCCAGTAATCAAGGAGCCTCAATCCTCACCACTAACACCAGTGAGGGGTGTCTACATTGGGAAGAATAACAATTACGCACACAGTAAAGTAAAATTTCCCTTAAGAGCACACAGAGATCACATTCAGTCTGGGGCTGGTGTCTCCCTTTCTCTCCGGATCCCCAACAAGACTCCCCACTGTCACAGCTATAGAGTCCAGGTCTCAGCCTAGTGGTAAAGCTAAAACCTCCAGTACCCTGTCTCTCCAACCAGTGCTTTGTGTCCCTGCACAAGTAACTCACACACACACACACACACACACACACACACACACACACACACACACACACACACACACACACACACACACACATGCACACACACACACGCACGCACGCACGCACACACACACACACACACACACACACACTCACACACACACACACACACACACACACACACACACACACACTCTATAAGATATGAGTTACATACAAGCACACAGACACTCCTGGGGAAGGCTGGCTCAGGTTCTCCAGCTGTGCCCCTTCCTGCCAGTCTATAAGCTGGTACCAGCTGCCACCAACTACTAATATCAGCTACTAAACAGGCCCTTCCCAAAGGGTGTCCAATTATTACTGTGCAACTGTAATATTATTATACAAATAGTAATCATTAGGCACTGGGAGTCAAGGGCACCTGCCAGTATCCCTTGGTAAGATCAATGGTGGTAAGTTACTTAGCCCCACCCAGCTGCTCTAGGGCCTCATCTGTCCTAGGCATGGGATAAGCAACTGACTCTCTGTGACTATTTAATTTCCTGTAGTCCACACAGAACCCAGTGCTGCCATCCTTCTTTGGCACCAGCACCACTGGGGAGGCCCAGGGACTGTTGGACTCTTGACTTACCCCTAGTTCCAACATCTCCTGTATCTCCTCCCTCAGAGTCTGTTTGACTCTCTCAGGCACCCTATAAGGGGTCTGACTAATAGGCCTTTGGGGTCCAGTATCCACCTGGTGCTGCACTAGGTGGGTGTTGTCCCCAAACTCCTTTAACACTGCTTGGATTTCTCAAACCTGGGTAGGAGATAGCTGCTGGGACATTGCTACCCCTTCCACTGAGGTGTCAGTCCGAGCCTCACTGAGGAGATCAGTCACAAGATCTCCCTCAGACTCCTCCTGAAATCCACTGTAAATATTCAGCACAAGGGCCTCCCTATCATTGTAAGGTTTCATCATGTTAGCATGGTACAATTTTTGCTCCTGCCTCCCGCCTAGCAGTTCCACCATGTAGTTAGCATCACTTACCTTTCTTACCACCTTGTAGGGTCCCTCCCAAGCTGCTTGCAGCTTGTTGTGTCTGACAGGAATGAGAACCATTACCTGCTTCCCTTCAGCATACTCTCTAGCTCGGGCATTCCTGTCATACCATACCTTTTTCTGTTGTTGGGATTCTGCCAGGTTCTCCTGGGCCACACCCATGAGTTCCCTGAGCCTTGTCCTGAGGTTTAGGACATATACCACAACAGACTCCTTGTGAGATTCACACTCACCCTCCCACTCATCTCGAGTTAAATCTACAGGTCCTCTCACCCTATGCCCATACAGCAACTCAAAGGGTGAAAAATCTCTGGATTCCTGGAGAACCTCTCTGTAAGCAAAAACCAGATGGGACAAATATTTATCCCACTCCCTCTTAAAATGGTCTGCAAATGCCTATAGCATAAACTTGATTATAGAGTTGAACCTCTCAACAAGGCCATTAGTCTGGGGATGGTAGGGGGTGGTTTACAGGTGCTTCACCTCACAGTATTTCCATAGACAAGCCAGCAGGTCTGACATGAAATTGGCACCTCTGTAAGTCAGTATTTCTTCTGGGAAAAATACCCTGCTGAAAACCTCTAACAAAGCATTTGCCACATTTTCTGTCTCAATAGAGGACAAAGCCACTGCCTCAGGGTATATTGTACATAATCTACTACCAATGCCCTGTGGAACTTAGGTTACTCAGAGGCCCCACAATATCCATAGCTGCCCTCTGAAATGGCTCCTCAATCACAGGCAAAGGCATCAAAGAAACTCTCACCTTGTCTCCTGTCTTGCCTACCTTTTGGCACTGCTCACAGGTCCTGCAGTACCCTGTTACATCTCTGAAAATTCCAGGCCAATAGAAATTCTGCATAATATGTCATTTTATACATCTTATGCCAGTTTGACCTTCAAAGGGAATATCATGGGCTATGGCTAGAAGCGCCAGATGGTAGGTTCTAGGCACTACCAACTGCTATATCCTCTCACCTTCTAGCCCTCCCTCAGGGGTCCACCCCTATACAGTAACCCCCTTGTCCCAGTATACAGATTCCCCCTTCCCTTGAGAATCAGGCACCTCACTAGCTACCTGCTTCAGGCCTTGTAATGTAAGGTCTGGGAGCTGAGCCTGTCTCAACTCTCTCTTTGTAACCCTTCCCAGCTCCCCTTCCACAGGACGTCTGGCATCCTCTGACAGTGGTGCCCCACTGTCAGCCTGGGTACTACTACTCACCTCTACCTTTGCAGTCACTCTGTCCAAGGGAACATCAGTACCCACAAGCAGCTGTGGCTCACCTTCAGTCTCACTGCTACATAGTAGCTCCCTTCCTGAAGTAACCACCTCAACAGTACTGGCTGCAAGTATGCAGTCTGTCTGGGTCTCCCCCAGGCTACCAGACCAACATGCTTGTCTCCAAGCCTGACTGCATGTAACTGCACAAACACATGGTACTGCCTTATCAAAATCATTCCCTATCAGGACATCTGCAGGGATATCCTCAAACACACCTACTTGCTGGCTTCCTTTTTCACCCTCCCAGTCAAGGTGAACCCTAACCAAAGGTATTTGGAATGGGGTCCCTCCCAAAGCTCTGACTGGAGTAGACTGCCTAGACAAGTAGTACTCCTCTGTAACCATTGCAGGCTTCACAATGGTTATGTCAGAGGCCGTGTCTCTTTTAGCAATGGCCTCTTGGTAGTCACTATGATAGGATATAACCTCTTGTGGTAGTTCGGTACCCTAGTTGTCTCAAGACAACCTACTGTTGGCATGTTGACTTCCCCACTTACTGGCTCTCTCACCTTTTGTTCCCCACCTTGCCTCCATGGACATCTGTATGCCACGTGGCCCCACTGGTGCATTCAAAACATTTAACCCTAGGTCTGGACATGTACCTGGACTAGTGGCTTCCACTACTACTGGCAGATTCTGTTGGGGCAGTCTGGGCTGCCCACCATGGGTTCCTTTAGACCCATGAGCAGTACTGGGGGCCCCTTTTATGTGCAGGGATGCCTTGCTTGCTAGGAATAGGCCTCCATTCTTCCACAACTCATCTGAAGTAGCACATTGTCTATCAGCTAACCAGATCCTCATGTCCTCAGGCAAAGTAAGGGCTTGTACCCTGATGAAAAGGTCTGCCAGCCCTTCAAAAGCAGTGACCTGACATCCACTCACCCACCTATGAAAATAAGTGCTCATTTCAGCAACATATTCACACACACTTTCTTCTGTCTTGCATCTATGCTCATGAAACTTTTTCCTATGTGTCAGGTGTTAGCTTAAAAATTCTAACAGACAATTCTTAACAGCACTATAATCAAACAAATCATGATCAGAAAGTTTAGACAGCACAGTTACAGCTTTAACATGGAGTAAGGGGGTCAAGAACTGTACCCAGAGCCTTTGGTCAACATCATACTGTTTACATACCCTCTCAAACATATGAATGAAGTTATCTCCCTCTGTAAACTGCGGAATAAATTTACTGACCTTTTGTGGTCCAGTTACTCCCTTCCCCATTACCTCCATGACTCTAAAAAAGAGTCAGCATCTTCTTTTTGTGCTGCCTCTGTCTTTCCTTCTCCTCATCTGCCAGGCATAGCAGATTCCCATTCTCCTCAGCCTTTAGACATTTCATCTTCTCTGCTGCTTCTGTTTCCAAATGCCTGGCCTCCAACTCAAGTCTGTTTAGCTCCAGATGGATATGGTTGAGCTGTCCATTCTCTGAGTGTTGTACATCTCCACATCCTATCTGATCACCTCCTGATTAATGTTTTCTGGTGCAGCTATGACCAAAGCTGCAATCATGTCTGCCTTAGTCAGGTTTCCATGCACCAGTCCCTTAGCCTGGCACATCTCAGCCAACTGGCTCCTTGACAGCTTGCCATACTCCCCTGCTGACATGCTTCCCTGCTCCCCTGACTAACTAAGCTAAAAAAGAAATAAAATAATTGTGATCTGAACTCTGAATATTCACTGTGTGGCTGATTTAGAGTACAAAAATACCTTCAGTGGTCACTGTACACAAGCTGCAGGAATTCACTATCCACACCACTACAAGCCAATTGCCAATCAATTAGTATGTGGTGTGGATATCCACCACTGCCACCAATTAATATGGCACACCCTATATACATGCAATGTACTCTAGAGCTTAAATTATCTCTACACAAAACAGCCACAATTGAAAGGTTTAAAAATATTTAATAATAAATAATAAAAAACACAAGACAATACTTCTTACTACACAGTGCTAGTCAAGAGTTCAGAGATCACAGGAAAATGCTTAAAATAATACAGTAGAATAGTTCTGACATCAATACAGAAAAAACAGCTAGACTAAACTTACTATTTTCTATCTATATCTAAGAGCAATCACAGTGCTAAATAAACTTACATATAGAGCAACGCAGAGTACTGATGAGTTGTTGTCAGCTTTAGACAAAATCCATAATGCTCTCTCTCTGTTTCTGAGAAAGTCCTTTAAATTGAAAATACATCCTGCGGGCTCATTTTAGATTACATCATTCTTAACATTTCTCTGGTTTCCCAAGCTAACAGAAACTCATAGTTTAACATAGCTTTGATCTTGCACCTGGTTAGGAAACCACAGTAATTAAAGACATTATATATATAAAATCTAGCAATTAACTCTGGTCTCAAAACAATAGAAATAATCTGCTGGTTCAGACACTACGGATCTGGGTTTGAGATCAAACAGTCATACAAGGCTTGATGTATCAGCTTTCTTCCAGCAGGGGGCACTGTTGTTATATTTTTGACATTCATCATTTAACACCATTTTATTCTATTTAAGAAAACAAGCCTGTGGCTTATATTAATATTTACATATGACGGAATTATCTACAAAATTCTATCTAGCTAGACTGGCAGCCTTCGCATATCTTCACAGTTAGCACTCCCCACTGCAGTCTGCAATCAGCTGTGTCCCAACCCCTATCTTTGTCCCATTTAAAAGAGATGTGGGTGTCCTACTACTGTGACATCCTACCAGCTAAGGACAGCCTTTTATTGTGTCCCTACCACTGTCCTGTGTGCATTATCTCCGTAGGTACTGTTGGACCAGAATTGCCAATCTTCACCAAAAACTGTTAGACCCTGCATTTCTCCCAGATATAAGTAAGCCAGGAAAAATCCCACATATTCCCCATCCTACAGCCAGCTCCTCAGTGATCTCACAGGGGTCTAATCCAAGCTGGTGCTATGAGTCAATCAGGGTTCCATCCCTCTGTGGTACGGAGCTGGTGAGTGTCCCTGTTCTTTTTAGGAGACGTATATGCATGCCGTTAATGTGTTGAATAGAACTGAGATCTGATGACCAATCAAATGGACAGAGTGGTGATAAGTGCACGATAAATGTCCATCTCTGGAGCATAGAGACAAAGGTCCTTATAACAACACCGATTACTGGAGTTTAAGCTGTCACTTAGGCACTAACGTGGGAGTGAATAGCCATTGCCAGCTCATCCATCCTAAGTGGAGGGCATGGTGGTTCTATGGAGCAATCTGCATCAGCAGGAGGAGGCTTGCTGACAAAAGTAATACAGCACAGACTGGGGACAAACACTGGGTCACTCAAGTCAGTGGTGGCAGCCCTCAGTTAAAGCATCGGGGAAATGGAAAGCACATACCAGAGGAGGGTATTAAAGGCCCCAGTGGTGATGTGGAGTCTCCATATCAGCCATCAGGGGGGGCTAAGGCCATATGCATAGAAAAAAGTGCCACTGGATAACCGCTTCTCTGCAGGTTCTTTAAATGGGGGATTGGCTGCTGGGGGAAGAACAAGACACTAGTGGGAAAAAAGGTGCTCAAGCTATCAGGCAAGATGGCCAGGAGGGTGAAGTGAGACATTCAATGGGTAGATGATTCAGGTGAAGGCTGATTATCTGCGGACTCAGACAGCTGCAATCAGCCTTCATTCTAGCCTTGATGCTGCCTCCCTCCAGATATCTCTTGTCCGTATCATTGACCATTTTGTCACTGGTCTGTAACATATAGGACCTAAGACTAATCTGATAGTTCGCAAGAAGAAAAGTAGTATTCTGTCCATCCAGAACCCCTTTTTCACATTTTTGCACATGGGGTTGGGGTGTCACTTCAACAGTGGCAATCATCTAAAGCCAAGGTTTACATGACTTAGTTTTATCATCACCATACCCATTTCATCAAAGATTGTCTCTGCTCCAGCTCAGAGCACCTCTTTACTCCATTGTTATAATAAATAAATATAACAATAAATATATTATATATATATATATATATATATATATATATATATATATATAGAGAGAGAGAGAGAGATGCTTATATATATATATATATATATATATATATATATATATATATATATATATATATATATATAATTAATATAATTAATATACAACCAAACACCCTAATACTGGGTGATTTCAACTACCCTGCCATTAACTGGGAAAACTACTCGTGCACCAACACCTTCGACCAACGGTTCTTGGAATTCATAAATTCCAATGCCCTGGATCAGCTAATCCATAGTCCCACCAGGGGCTCCAATATCCTAGACCTGGTCATTACCAACATGGGAAATTGATGTTCCACACCTATGGTCACCCCCTTGTTGGTCAGGTCAGACCATAAGCTAATCACCCTTAACATCCACATCCCACCCCCCAGTAAGGAAATCTCCATAAAAAACTTCTCCAAGGCCAACTTCATGCTACTCAAGTCAGAAGTTACAAATTTCATGACACCCATGCAGACAGGAACTGAATGTTCGACTGCTGAGTCCTACACTAAGGCACTGTATGAGCATATCCACTCATGCATAAATCGTGCCATCCCAAATAAAACCAAGATGCTCTCCTCCAAAAAAAGGAAGCTAATCTGGTGGTCCCCTGCCATAAACAAACTTTACAACAAAAGAAAAAAACTGTTGCAGAAAAGAGGAAAATCCCAGGATGCAAA
Organism: Protopterus annectens; assembly: GCF_019279795.1. NCBI lineage: Eukaryota > Metazoa > Chordata > Ceratodontiformes > Protopteridae > Protopterus > Protopterus annectens. The sequence goes on from NC_056746.1 coordinate 1,371,300,956, forward strand.
AAACTCCCTTACCAGCCTCAGTAAGAAGCTGGGATCCCTCATAAAATCCTCCAAAGCTAGTTACAAAAATAAAACTGCCAAAGATTCCAAAGACAGCCACAAGGCATTCTATAACTATGTCAAGAATCTAAATGGCAATGCTCAGATCTGCTCTGAGCTACAACAGAATGGCATTAAATATACTGATCCCAAGGATATTGCCAATATCCTGGCAGATCGATTCAGTGCCAACTTCACCCCCCTCTCAACCCCTAAATGGCCCATCTCAATACTGGAAGATTGCCAAATTCTGGTAATAACAGCCACACAGGTAAGAAACGCACTCTCCAAAGCTTAGAATACAGCATCCATAGGACCAGATGACATCCCGGGCTGTGTACTACATGAACTACAAAATGAACTTGCACCTCACCTAAGTGTCATGTATAATCATACCCTCACCTCAGGCTTCATGACCACTGAGTGGCACACAGCTACAGTTATCTCACTCCACAAGGGGTATCCATCTTGGATCCTGGGAACTACCGCCCCATCAGTCTGATGAGCCTGGTCTGTAAGGCCATGGAATGTATTATCATGGAACTTATAAACAAAGGCATTGGCAACCTTAAAACACTGGACCCCACCCAGTTTGGGTTCGTGAAGGGCCGATCATGTCTCCTGAACCTTATTGACATCTTCGAATCAGTCTCCAGAGCCGTGGATGAGGGTAAGGCAGTCCACACAGCCTATCTGGACTTCACCAAGGCCTTTGACACCATCCCCCACTCTGGAATCATAGATAAACTTACTAAGCTGGGCATTAATCCCTACATCACTCGATGGGTTGCCAACTGGCTTACTGACAGAACCCATACTATAAAAGTAGCTGACTCCAAATCCAGCTCCAGACAAGTGACAAGTGGAGTACCTCAGGGTTCAGTACTGGGACCTCTCTTGTTTGGCATCTATTTCTCTGAAGTAAAGGCCAACACTAAGGGACTCTGGCTAACAACGTTCGCAGATGACTGCAAACTGGGAGCCATTATTGAATCCCCAAATTATGTGGATACGCTACAAAAGGGCCTTACAGAAACAGATGCTTAGTGCCAGAGCCATGGGCTCAAGCTCAATGCCAAGAAATGTATAGTTATCCCCTTTGGGAAAAAACATGTACCCATGAATTATCACATAGGTGGCAGTACACTAAACACTGAAAGTGTGATAAGAGACTTAGGGACACAGGTGGGCAGTGGTCTCACCTTCAATAACCACATCACCACAACAGTCAGGAAACCCTTCTATGTGGCACACCTCATCACTAAGGGTTTTTCATCCAGAAAAAAAGGAGGTCATTGTCCCACTGTACTCATCCCTCATTAGACCCATTATAGAATACAATGCCCTATTTGGTATGTACCTCTCAAGACATCTGCAACAACTGGAAAGGTCGCAGAAATACCTCACTAAAAGAATCACAGGCCTAAAGCAGATGCCCTATGCTGACCGCCTTAAAAAACTCCAACTATACTCTGTCACATATCGTCTACTCCAAGGTGATCTCTGCTTAACATACAAGGCCATGTCAAACCCAGAGCTATTGGACATGCTACACTTAAAGAAATCCCAATCCCCTCAGAGCCACACACTCCAGGGATCTAAATCTTGTCATCACAATAAACAAAACATGCTGGAGGGATAGGCTCCTGACCCAGAGACTCCCCAGACTCTGGAATAGACTGCCCATACATGTCAAGCAGAGCACCTCTTTGGCCCTCTTCAAAACGAACCTTGATGATTGGATGGGAGAAAGGAAATTCACCCCAGGGATCACGTCAGTCTCCCTGCTAGACAGGGGTCCAGTGAAGTAAATAGTGTGGGAAGAAATAGCCAGGGAATTATGGCTAGGCTTGTATAGGCCCTAGGGCCGATAGCTTAGTACCAACCTATGAACCTATAAATAAATATATACATTTATGAATAGCTATTGGTTTGATCTGCTATCCAGATGCTATAACATTTGATTGGTTAGTGATCATCACGTATCCTACCTTCTTTATGATGAAACAGTTCCACCTATTGAAGGTGTGGAGCTATTGTAGTGTTTTGATTGATTCTTACTTGTTTTTAACCATTGATGTTTTGTTTTTTTAAGTTGTTCTGATGAAGGGCATACATGTCACCTGAAAACACTTATCCTTTTTTACTTTTGTAATTAAAAATTACTTTTATGGTATATGCAGTCATAGCCTTGGTACTTGTTCTGTTTCATTTTCTTTATACGTTTTGGTAACCTGGCCTTGGTGACCCTTCTCCTAGTTTTAATTTGTTTAGATACATAGATATATACTGTAGATATAGATACAGATATAGATATATATTTATGAATAGCTATTTATGATATCTTCATAATGCAGACGGCAAAGCATTGCTGTACTGAATAAGTTCACCGTGCTGCCCTTGTGTAATCTGATCTAAGGCATAAACATATGTCCTTAGCTATACAGATCCTCCCTGCATAAGGACCAGTCTGTCTGGCACACCTTCAGGGATTACTTACGATAGTCTTACCTAGTTAAGTAGTATTTCTGCAGTCTATTCTGTTTCTTTTTTTTTTTTTTTAAACAAGTTTATTATTTTTAACATACAAAATAAATATCATAACAATTTTATACAAGCAATTAAAATAGAAATAGTTATAACATTCAATAAAGTAACCAAAGTATTTACAAAGACATCCACTACATATCAAATCAATTGATTAAACTATAATGTCATGCTATTGAGACTAAGATTTTTTTAACAGGTTTTGTAAAGTATTCCATATAATATAATAAGATGTTTTTCTAGTAGTTCTTGATTTTATTGTCATCAATTCCATATGACACACTTCAGTCATAACATTTTTAAATTCATTAAATGAAGGAGGGGTATCTGAAATCCAATTTCTGGTTATTATTTTTCTAGCCACTGCTAGAATAGACAATAATAAGGGAAGTTTAACTTTTTTAACACTTTTAGGAACAGGTGTGTTAAATAATATAAGTGATTTAGAAACAATGAAATTATCTGTGAAAAGGGCCTGCAAAAATCATTGATTAACTTCCAATATTCCTTCAATTTTATACAGTCATAAAACATATGTGCCCAATCAGCATTTATTTCTACATTACATCTTTTACATAAGTTGTCTTTATTATTTATTTTATTCATCATTAAAGGTGTATAGAAGGATCTATGTAAAAATTTCCAAGTAAAAAGTCTCCAATTAATGGAAGAAGTAGTTTTATAAGCAGATTCCAATATATATTGTTTATCTTGTTGTTTTGGTGATTCACCATTAATGGAAATGAAATAATTCCAATAGGTATCTGAACTGTAATGAGTTTCTTCTCTGATAATTTTATGTATGTATGAGAGCTTACCTTTATCAGAAACTCTATGTTGTAAATTTAATATCAAGTAATCAATCAGTATTGGAACAGATTCTTTAACTGTTAAAGACATTAAATCAATTTTATTAATAAGATGCTGTCTAAAAGTCTGAATTTCTAACCAACACGTTTCTCTCAAATCAAATTCTTGCTTTAAGAAGTCAACATTTTTTACTTTATTATCAGACAGCAACTGATACCAATACTTTAGATCATTCTCTGTGACTAAAAGAGTTCTTTCAGAGGTGGTTGACAAAAGCATACCTTGTGTATACATTATAGGGAATAGAATAAAATTCCATTCCTTATACTTAGGATGCATGAATATAAAATTACGATAACTGATAATAATGTTTAATGGGTAACTAACTACATATTTTGGTGTAATGGATGAAGTACAAAATTCTTTTAGTAACCATAACATGGGGTTATTTACAATAATATTTTTATGTATTAAAGAGATTTTCATGAAGTGAATGCTAATTAGTTCCCAGTAATCTTTCCATCTTGCAACATATGACTGATCTATTAACAAAGTAATAACTTTTATAATAGAAGAGATAGTATATAGATTAAAGTCTGGAAATGAAATGCCCCCTTGAGACCAGCTATTAGTATGTTTCTTTAATGCAATCCTAGGTCTATTAGGTGCCCATAAGAAATTTAACATTAGTGAATTCAATTTCTTAATAATTATTTTTGTAGGTGGGAGTATTATTGATTGTATTAAGTATAATATCTTAGGGAATACTATCATTTTAATAATTGTGAGTCTCTCTTCCATGGTAAAAACATATTGTTCCAGCTATTGAAAAGATTTTGTATATTAAGAAGACAGGTACTATAATTATTATGTATAATAGATTTGATATCTTTAGTTAATATTATCTGACCTGAGTTGGGTATATATTTGTTAAAATCATTAATGAGGACATTTTTTCGTGTGTATATTGGTAATATTTTAGTTTTTTCTTCATTGAATATTAAACCAGAGATATTTTTAAAATCCATCATTTTATCAAATAAGGACTGCATAGAAGAGTTAGATCCAGCTGATGTAATTAGAACATCATCTGCAAAAAGTTGAATTTTAGATATTGTATTTTCATCTATATCAAATCCTTCTATATCAGTACTGTTTCTGATCAAATTAGCCCAAGGCTCCATTATTAAAGTAAATAATAGTGGAGAGAGTGGACACCCTTGTTTTGTGCCTTTTAAAATGCGTATTTTTTGTGAGACATATGTTCCTATCTTAATGTAAGCTAATGCTCCTTTATATAGATGTTCAATTAGATTTACAAATGCATCTGAGAAGTTTGTGCACTTCAGTAAGATAAACAAGTAGTCCCAACTTACTGAATCAAATGCTGAACTTATATCGAGACTAATAAGTGTTACATCTTTCTTTTTCCTATTTGCAAAATCAATTAACGTTAAAGTTCTCCTTATATTATTAAAAGTATTTCTATTTACAATAAAGCCTGTCTGGTCTATATCTATAATGCCTGGGATGATTGTCTTTAATCTATCAGCAAAAATACTCATAAACATTTTATAGTCAACATTAAGTAATGAAATAGGTCTATATGAAGTGCATCTGATTGGGTCTTTATTGGGTATTAAAATAGGTGAAATAAATGTGTATTGCCAAGATGGGGGAGTTGTTAACTCATTTTGGGCCAAAATAAAAACCTTATGTATTAATGAGTAAGTACTTTTGGGAAGAATTTTATAGATCTCTGGTATAATACCATCATTACCTGGTGCTTTGTTTGATTTAAGCTTGTTTATTTGTGTAATAACCTCTGTATATGAAATATTTTTATCCATTAGTTTAGTCTGTTGTTTATTAAGTTTTTTGTTCATGTTTGTAGTTATAAATTTCTTTATTTTATCTTTAGGCTCCATGTTAATGTTATTATGATTAATTTTGTGAAAGTGATTTCTAAATTCATCTAATATTTCTGGTAAACTAGAAACATTCTTCTTTTCCTTGGAGAGAAAATTTCTTTGATATGATTTTGTTTATTCAACCTTTTTGTTTTATTTTTAAGTCTATGTAAGTATTTGGGACTTATTGAGTAAGACAAAAACTTATATTTCTCTAATGTTATTTTAACTTTATGAGTTAAAATTTCTTTGTATTTCTCATTTAATTTGTTTATTTCTTCAATGACTTTTTGTCCATAATATTTTCTTTATTATTATGTTTGTATGAGTCTAATTTGCTTTGAATATCTAGTAATTCCTTGTCCCAAGATTTCCTTTTATTATTATACCATCTGATACTTTGTCCATATAAATACGATTTTAAAGCATCCCAAACATAAACAATGGAGACTTCAGGTGTATTGTTTAAGTCTAAAAAATGTTGCACTTCTGAAATTATATAATCTTTATAGTCTTTTAGTTGAGTTAAGTATGCTGGTATCCTTTTGATCTGAACATTGTAAGTACTTTTTATCATAAACTCAAAGACAATTGAATTATGATCTGATATAGGACACGGAATGATTTTAGAATTAATTAAGTCTGTAACCATCTGGTTAGAAATAAAGACTCTATCTATTTTTGAATAAGTTTTATATCTGTTAGAAAAAAAGTGTATGGTAATGATTTTGAATCTATCTGATTATTAATATCATTCAAATGATATAAATTAACAAAATCCTTTAAATGTTTTGCATTAGATGTAATTTTCCTTTTTCCTATAGTAGTAGTATACAATTAAAGTCACCTGCTAAAATAATATCTCCTATAGAAAATGATATGATCTTATTGAAATGGTGTTTCACTGTATTAATGCCAATTCCTGGTATCCAATATACATTGATTAATGTATGTGTCTTTCCATTAATCTGTATTGTAACCACACAAAACATTCCTTTATCATCTTTATAAGACTTAATAGTTTTAGGTATGGGCATACTTTTATTCCATAAAATAGCCACTCCTCTTTTTTTCTGAGTGTGTTCTGAACTAACCAAGACTGTATATTTATTAGTGGCTAATTTATCAATATCCTTTTTTAGGAGATGTGTTTCTTGAAGGAATACTAAGTTGGCCCTATGCAAATTAATGTATCTCATTAAACTTGCCCTTTTACATGGGTTATTCAGTCCATTAATGTTTAAAGAAATTCCTTTTAGGGAAATCATTTAGCTTTTATAAACATATAAAACATATAATCAGAATAACAATTAACAAAATAAATGATATTATACCTCCTCCTTTAGGTGTACCATTAATTATAGCTGTATTTATTGAAAATCTTATGGGATTTTGTATAAGCTTCACTTTTATTTGTAGTGACAATAAGTTTATAAAATGTGTTGTGGATGTCAGAACTATATACAAACAACAATAAACAGGTGAAAATAATATTAGGATTAAACATTGCACCCAGCCTGGAGTTAAGAACTCCAACTTTGAGTAGCACATACCACTCAAGTTATCCCCCTATCCTAAGCAGCAGTACCTCAAGTCCCACCATATCAATTCAATACTAACTATTATTAACTAAAGTTAACCTCATTTAATTAGATTATCTAGTAAGACAAAGCTAAAAAAATTATAAATCAGCTTCATATAAACAAATAAGAACATTTAGAAACAGCTCATATTACTATGTACATCTATTTTGTAAAATACACTCATAATCAAAATAGCATTCTAATAAACTTGATAATGGGAACCGAGAAGAGAGAGAGAGAGAGAGAGAGAGAAAGGAAGAGAGAGAGAGAGAGAGAGAGAAAAAGGGGGCATATCTATATATTAGTTTATTAAAAGTTTGTAAAAATAAGTTCTTATGTTCATTTGGATTCAATAACTTAGGCTACAATGGTTCAGACATTACATATATTAGGGTATTCCTACTTTCTGCCATAGAAATGCAGTTAACAGTTTTAAAAACTTTAAATTACTTGCACCAAAGCTTTCTTCTCATACTTATTATTGCCAGTAAATAAAATATTTATACTCATACATATGTTTACAAGTCATACTGCACAGCAATGTAAATTCCTAGTTATACATAAATCATTGTGAAGAAAGCCATCTGTATTTTATATTATTCTGTTTCTTGATGGACAGCACAGTCTTCTCCCAGACCTTAAGCTAACGTTGCAGTCTCTGTAATCATAAAGATATTTAAAAAAAATGGTAATTCATACTTAGTTGCCTCTGCAAAGAAAAAAAAATCAGGGATAAGGTGTTGCATCATAGCTTCGCTCTTTTTCATATTAAAATAGTAAACCTAGAATCACTGTTTGTGGCTGACCAGACCACGTGGAATATGTCCTTTATGTTAATGACATAGTTACTCATCTACATATCTGTAATATTAAAAGACAGGCACCCTTCATACCTGAAGTTCCCTTTTTAGATGTGAACCAGAAGCACCTGAAAGTAAAGTGCCTTACTCAGCAGCACACCGTACACTGGTGAAGCTTAATCCAGGTCAGCAGATTTGCAAAGCAGTGACATAGCACACTAACTGGGGAAAGCACATTAAAGACAAAGGCCTAGTTCCAGAGGTAATTCAAAGGCTTTAGTCTAGTCAAGTGACCCTCACAGTTGTGCTGTAGGCCAGTGCAGGGTGTGAGTATGACCCTTAGTTGCAGACACTGTGACTGACTGAAGTGCTCAGATTACAAGGGGAGATGGTCTCTATCAGGTAGATTGGGGCTGCTGAAATACAGTTGTTGCAGTGTAACAGTTAATGAGCAAAGCACAGACAAGTGACAGAAAGGTAATGAGTGAATTCAAGTCAGTGCAGATAAACAATGATGCATTCTGTTGTGGTGTCCTAAGGCAGATCTAGATATTCTGTTGTAAACCTACTCAGGTTTTTGAAATAATGGAGAGAACATAGAAATGAACAGGTAAGAAGACTCCATACATGAGGGAAGACGTAGGAGACCTCATTTGCAACCTGACAATGCCTGTTAAGAAAGCTTTTGCCTTTCTATAGATTATCTAGTTTTATATTGGTCTTAGTGACTGCATTTTTTATGTGGAGGTTCAATGTTAATAGCTTATCAGTAATGCAACACAGGAGCTTAGCTAAGGTGACCTTCTCCATGATAGTTGAGTCTGGAGATTTAATGGTTTATCTGGGTCCATTAGCAACTGAGGCTGGTGTGGTTGGTAGCGGCTCAGAGCAATCAAAAGTTATGGTTAAAATGATCCCAGGAGAGAAAAGCAAGAACTTATTTTTGAGGCACTGATGTACACACTCATGAATATTTGACCAGAATTAGAAAAAAAACAAAATGCCTCCTGTTGTTTATGAATATATTCCACTGAATTGTCATTCAAGATGGTAGTGGAGTCATTAGCATAGTGAACTAGCTTAAAATCCCAACAATTTCAGTCTTATCAGTCACATAAAGCATGAATATCTGTGGACCAAATCTCAACCCCTGAGCTACACCTACATTACCTGAGAAGAAGAAATAGTGTCATACAAAAAAAAATCACAACTGGAAAATATTTATTTAGGGAATACGAGAAAGCAGCCTTCTTTACAGCTGCAGTGACTGCATTCTGGGAACATAATAGAACACAATTCGCTATGACATATCTTTTGATGAGAACGTTTATAGTTGCTGCAACTTTTAGCACAGTGGATTGTCAATTGCTCAGGTACCAGCTTTAATTCTTTTAAGGCTTCTAAAGACTTTATTAATAGAGACTGTGGTTAGCAAATGAAGATGAATGAAGTAATGGACTAAGGTGGAATCATCTGCAGGAGTACCTGTTATTATTTGTTGAATGCAGTCATGGAAGTGATTGACAACTATTTAACAATAGAGATATCATCTTTTTGGAGGAAAAGGCGAGAGGGTTAATACTGTCACAGATGACAAAATGAGGTCATTTCCATGACAGACTTTTATTTTTAATATATTGTCTTTGTTAAGAGAGATAATAGATAACTGATATGACTACCATTACAGAACCTAGATCCTCCCTGCACCACATTAGTGGTCAGAAAAATAGTTCAGTCTTGGTGTCATTATAGTGTTCTCTATTAGCTATCCTTGCCAGTTGTCCTGTTTGCGGTTGACATCTAATAAGTAGGACAATAGCTTCTTAGTACAATTGTCCCAAATGTGTTTGCTATTAATATACTTGAACTGTGAGATCACAGTTTGTCTGTGTAGCACATTAGCTGTAGTAGGAGGTTTCTTCTTCACCAATGGCTGTGCATTTTTGGTAAGGGAGCATGGGGTTAAAGTCACGTACATGAGGAGCGCAATCCCAGAAGAAAGAGTTTTATGTTTTATTTGGGGAGGTTAACTTGAATGCTTTAGATCAAGCCGTCTACATTTGTGGGGATTTTCCATTAGTCATTCATATCTGAGCCTTCTTAACTATGCCAGCTGGGGCACCTAGCAAGGCCAGTAACCATGGTGTTGTTGAAGCAGTACATGGAAGCCCTGCTCATGCAGTTGTCATCATGTATATCAGTAGCAGTTCTGTGTGCTGCCCCATACTCTTCCTCATCCTTTCAGCTGTCTGTGTGCTGCCCCATACTCTTCCTCATCCTTTCAGCTGTCTGTGTGCTGCCCCATACTCTTCCTCATCCTTTCAGCTGTCTGTGTGCTGCCCCATACTCTTCCTCATCTTTTCAGCTGTCTATGTGCTGCCCCATACTCTTCCTCATCCTTTCAGCTGTCTGTGTGCTGCCCCATACTCTTCCTCATCCTTTCAGCTGTCTATGTGCTGCCCCATACTCTTCCTCATCCTTTCAGTTGTCTCGAACCCTTCTTCTCACTTTCTACACTATGAAGAAATCCCGTTTATGTTCGATACAGCAATAAAGGAAACATGCATTATGACAATACATGCACTTGCACTCAATTGTTGTATTTCTTCAGCAAAAAAAATGATGGAAGATCTTGCTAGTCAAGAACTAGTTTGTTTGCATACCCTGCAGAATAGATCAAGGCTGGCTTTGGCAATTGAAGGGCCCAGTTTGGGACATTTAGGGGGTCCCCAAGCTACACCCCTCTCATCACCCCACACAGCCTACTGGACTTATTATTTTAGATTAGGTAGCAAGGTTATGTGCTATTATACTGTTAATAACAAAACAATATATATTTTTAGCTTACATTTTGACCAGAAAACTGGATGTACTTACAAGGTCTAATCATTACATAAATAAGTCTAGAAACAGTAAATAGAGCTTTATAATACTTAAACAACACCATGAACATGCATTACTGGCTGTAGAATTTGGTCACTAAAATTAGAATAAGATCCATGAAATAGCTTTACAAGGTCCATAAAGATCTAGTTAGCAACATTTGTGACCTCAAAACGTGTTTAAATTGAAATCTATTAACCAGTGTAAATATATTATGAGTCTCCTAAAGGAAGCAGAAAAGCACAAAACAAACATTCACCCTCTTTTCCCTTTTATACATTCCAGTCCCGTTCCCTGTAACAGTCGGCAATGTCATTATCTCAAACTTAATAATATCCAATAGTCTGAAAGTCAATTGCTGCTACATTTAACAATGAAATTGCTCTTTACTGCCTTGGAACAACTGCTACTCACACACCTCACTGCACCATGCAGCAAAATGACAAATGTTTATATAGTACCACTAAAAATACATTCTAAGACATTGAGCAGGGTACGGCTTCACCAGTGCATGTTAATCCACAAAATGTTTTAGGTTAGAAAACATAAGTGTTTCCACAGTCACCCAGTTAAAAGTAGCCTCACTAAACCCACATCACTCTACAGTTTGCAGCAAATGTGCTGGCATAACACGTAAGCATATCCAGTCTCCTTACACGACAGATCTCACCATAGACCATGAAATGACTTACACGACACAGCTCACCATCGACCATGAAATGACTTACACGACACAGCTCACCATAGACCATGAAATGACTTACATGACAGATCTCACCATAGACCATGAAATGACTTACACGACAGAGCTCACCATCGACCATGAAATGACTTACACGACAGATCTCACCATAGACCATGAAATGACTTACACGACAGAGCTCACCATCGACCATGAAATGACTTACACGACACAGCTCACCATAGACCATGAAATGACTTACACGACAGATCTCACCATAGACCATGAAATGACTTACACGACAGATCTCACCATAGACCATGAAATGACTTACACGACACAGCTCACCATCGACCATGAAATGACTTACACGACACAGCTCACCATCGACCATGAAATGACAACAACTTCAACACTGTGACCTAAGATATTCTCCAAAATGGAACCCTACTGCCCAATACTATAAACATATATTGTGCCACTCTATACCCTCAGCCTCCAAAATTATAAACGTGCTAAAATCTTCAAGTAATGATGGTAACCAACACCCCCTCATGAGTACCATAGATGTGCTCTAGGCACCACTTTCCAGGTGGTCAGAAGAGACAGTTGCATATCCAGTCACCGTGCATGAGGTGTAACCTAACTGTTGTCCATACCTGAATACATATAACATGATACTCCAGCAGGCACTCCACACACCAAGGGCAGAACATCGTCATTTTATAAGCACCTTAACACATGGAAAACCACTAAATTAGCTAAAAAATGCTGACTACTGTTTGGCAGGGGGAAAGGTACACTGGTTTAGCAATCTCATTGCTCAAGTCCCCCACACATCAGGAAGAATCAGAAAGCAAACTTCTTATGCATACTCCATTCCTCTTGAGGTGACCACCCCAAATTCTATCTCCCAAGTAAGAAGAGACAGATACAAACCCAAATGTAGCAACCCCCCCCCCCAATAGGGATGCCTCAACACTGCAAACATTTTAGCAAATTTATAATAAAGTTATAAGAATTAAACTGTTACAACAAATTCATTATTTCCTATAAGAGGGGAGATTGACAAAAAAAAGTAACTTTGAGAATGTGAGAAGAGTAAAGAAGAGTTGTGATATGCAGGCATTGCTTAAAATGTTTTGTCACAACCTACTACTGCATAGCGGCATCTGATGAATTAAATGTCATAATCCATTTTGCAAAAGTGTTTCCTTATTTATTGGGGCATTTGGGACATTTCCTTGCATGACATCATGTAAGGTGACAATCGATAGATTTTAATGGACATCTCTGTGCACACGCAACGAGTGTCCATTAAAGTCTATGGACACCTCATGCTTACCTAAGTGTTATCATTGCTGGGAAATCAAATTTTATGAAGGTGTTTTTTGTTTTTGTTTTGCTAGGGGGGCAGGAATTTATATTGGAAGGGTTTTCATGTGTTATTATATGCAGAATTTTCCTTTCATTTAGTTGAGTAGGCTGACATATGAAAGAGGGGAACATGTCAAATCGATCAATATCTGTTTGAGCAAGTGCAAACTGAGCAAAGAAATTTGGCAAAACAACTTTTGCTGATAGTGGAATTTTCTTTTTTCCCCACTAGTTTATAACCTCGGAGTAGGTATATTTAGGTTTCAGGGTGTCTCCCCACATCAGAGGGCACATGGACGTGCCTTCCCCCTGCAAAAATAACTTTCCTCTGAGGTTTGCCGAAAGTTGGTTTTGGCTTTTTTTTTGATTGATGTGCACTCAATTAAAAAGTTGTTAGTCAATCATTAGTCCTTTTGAATCTTTTTTCAAGATTTTTGCTTCTGGTATTTAGGCCCTGCATTTGAACAGGTTTCTGTTTGTTTGTACCAAGCTGAACTGATGTGGGCTACCAGCCACAACTCTGAGCTGGGATACCAGACAATTAGAGCCTTCCAAGCTTCCAAAAAAACTAAAGTTGCCCATTTTTTTTGTTTATTTATACTATTTACTGCACTTTTTATTGCCTGCTGCCTACTTTTATACTGTCTTTATTTACTGTGCACTAAAGTACACTGTTGTATTGCAATTGTCTGCTTTATTGTGCCTGACAAATTTTATTGCTGTTTTCACTGTTTGTAAAGCTTTTTTGTTAGTTTCACTAATTGTTAAATATTTACTAGTATTTTTCACTGTTGTTAAGCTATCTGTTCTGCTTGTTCTGGTTTTCCCGCCAAACAGCTTAAATAACTGAACTGTTAACTGTTTCAAGCCATGAATTTCATTTTAGCCTCAGCCTTAACTTCTTCTTCCCTTACATACTCTCCACTAAACCATTACCAGAAATAATAAATGTTCATATCGTATTAATATTTTAAGACTATATTGTATAAACATGTCTTATCCACATGCTTTATTAGTGTTCAGCTTGTAAATACTGTTTTTTTTTCCTTGATATTAATGTTGGTAATTCCTGTCAAATAATTGACTGTCATCCTTTTGTGAATACTTTTTTTCTGTTAATTTTAACTATTGTAATGATAATGTTTTCTGGAGCTTTTCTCCCCAGGCCTCCACTGAAAAGGGACTATCTCAGCTCAGTTGGACATATTCTTGGTCAACAAATGTAAAATAAATAAAATAAAATAAAATAAATAAATAAAACATTCTTTAGAGCCTCCTTGCTGATTTTCTGCTGTTTTAAATGTTTTTCTTTAGTGTCTCACTGCAATTTTGCTGCTGTTTTAAAGATTCTTCATTGTTTCCCACTGAAATTAGGGTAGCTAGTACCTGTAACATAGTCCAGATATAGGCTTGCTGCTTCTGGAACTGTTTGTAGTGGTTTATTTGTTCTGAGCACATTTTCTAGGCCATCCTGGATTGGAAGGGGACTATCTGCACTTTTGTGAGAAAATTGCTCTGATTGGGGCCTGTCTGGTAAAGGGAGGCCAGTCTTGGGCTTGGAGTAAGCATCATCATTGGTCCTTTTGAATCTTTTTAAAGTTTGTTTCAAGTTTTTAGCTTCTGGTATTTAGGCCAGGTTTCTGCTTGTTTGCGCATTATGCAGCAGTACACACTGCCACACAGCTGCGCACAAAAGCTGGACAGTTAAATTCAACCAATTTTCCCTAAAATCCAGGCAGAAATATCCATCCACTGAGCTACTCCATGATCAATTCTGAATAGCCACTCCCTAGTGACAACAGTCTTCAACCTAACATTATGGACACTTGGACTACCCTTGTTTCTCCTGCCAGCCTTATTGACTTGGGTCTCTTGAAGCAGTGTAGCAATTGCCTCATGTACACAGACAACCCTCTACTAATGACACACACTAGTACTGAGTGTGAGATGTATTTATACCAAGAATCTAAAATCAATGCTGTGACTCACTCAAAACAGTAACACGGAGAAGGTTGTCAACTCAACCACCACCACATATGCTCATAGTACCAGTACTCATACACATAGTACCCATCAAACACATAAATCCACATATGTGGAGGTTCTCTCAAAAAACTTACTGAAACACCAGAGACCTCCAAAACACAAGACTGCAACAACTAACAGGGTCCTCACAGCACCCATGACACATAGCAACACCAGTGTTTCACACACCAAGCCAGTAAGGCATAAAACTCAAAAAACAAATTTGCTTCTCATTGGAGACTCAATAGTGAGACACACAGATGTCCCACTCACCAGGTTAGACAAAGAGAAAGTCACGGTCAGCTTCCTGTCCAGTGCCAGGATTCGTCAGATCACATGTGCCCTCAGGTCTCTCAGTAACAAGTACCATTATGTATCTGTCATAGTTCATGTTGGTGTGAATGACCTGAGACATACCTCACTGAAATATATGAAGAGAGACATGGTTGAGCTCTCTAAGTATGTGTCCGAGATAAGTATGTCCCTAGCCTTGAACAGCATTTATTATAAAGTTTGTTGATGCTGGATATCCACCATGGAAGCTTGTTTTTACTTGGGGCTCTAGCTTTGATTCTTTCTGGTACAGGCAAGTTTATACACTTATGCAAGTGATTGTACAGGGCTTTAACCTAGAGTGATGCCACATTATAAACAAAAAATTATTGATTTCAATAATTGGCTCAGCTTTTGATGTCATTCAAAGAGGATCCAGTTACTGTCAGCCTGGGAAGCCATGGTCAAAAAACCAGGTTGCTTTACCAGAGACGGTTTGCACCTGG
Source organism: Protopterus annectens (assembly GCF_019279795.1). Lineage (NCBI taxonomy): Eukaryota > Metazoa > Chordata > Ceratodontiformes > Protopteridae > Protopterus > Protopterus annectens. The sequence continues at coordinate 1,371,316,391 of NC_056746.1, forward strand.
GACCTCTAGACTTTCAGCTGCTAGCAAAGGTTCTTGCCTCCCCATACTAAATTTTAAGCAAGATCTCGAAAACAACATTACTGACATAAAATTAACCGATCAGAACAAAATACGGGTCATGTTGCTAAATGCTAGGCGCTTAAACCAAAAACTGCTCTCCCTGGAAGTACTTCTGTCACTAAAAGATGTAGATATCTGTGCAGTCACAGAAACCTGGTTCAAGGCCTCAGAGAATACTCTGTTCTTGCAAGGCTAAAATGCCTTCCACACCTTTAATTCACAAAATGTGTGAAAACCAAAGGAGACAGTGTTTCAATCTATATTAGAGATAAATTCACCCCCAATCTATATTAGAGATAAATTCACCTCCCAACTAGTTAGACTGGAAAACTCCATGGAGTTACTCTAGGTCCAGGTTACGGTTGGTAAGACCCCCATTCAAATCATGGTCAGTTATTGATCCCCCTCCATGGGTCATGACACCCATGAAGCCTACTTGGCTAAACTGGAGACAATCCAAATTTTACAGAACACACTGGTTATGGGGGATTTCAATTATCCCACCATCAACGGGAAAACCTACACTAGCCCTAATTCTCTAGCACAAATGCTTCTTGACTTTGTTAATTCAAATGCCCTGGAACATATGCCAGCAAGGGCAACAAACATTCTGTATCTGGTCCTGACCAACATGTCAAACAGATGCACTGCCACAACTGTCAGACCCTCATTAGTTAAAACTGCCCAGAAATCAGTCACCTTCGAGCTGACACTAACACCAGAACTCACAAAGTGTGAAATCAGACTAAAAAACTTCACCAAATTATACCCTCCTAGGTGAAGGTATAAATGCATTCCAAACCCCACCCCAAGCTGGAAGTGGTAACTACGCCGAAGCTTACATTAAAGCCCTGTACAATCACTTGCATAAGTGTATAAACTTGCCTGTACCAGAAAGAATTAAAGCTAGAGCCCCAAGTAAAAACAAGCTTCCATGGTGGATATCCAGCATCGACAAACTTTATAATAAATGCAAAAAGTTACTGTCCATGAAAACAAAGGCAAGGCCCCAACAATGGAAAAGCACCCTCCTCAGCCTCAACAGGCAAATAAGACAACTTGACAAATCCTCCAAGGGCTCCTTTGAGAGAAAATAGCAAGTACAGCCAAAGATAACCATAAGGCTTCTACAGCTACGTATGTAACCTAAAGGGTAGGACCCAAGCATGTGCAGAACTAGTGGCCAACGATATCACGCACACTGACCCCCACAGAGATAGCAAACCTGCTAGTGGATAGGTTTGGCAAAAATGTCACTCCCTTATCCCTTCCTAACGTACAACAAACTTTCCTCCAAATCTCTCCCCCCCTACATATCTTAAGAGCAGGTCCTCAAAGCCTTGTCCAAGGCAAAAAAAAACATCATCTATGGGATCAGACAGCATCCCAGGCTGTCTTCTAAACAGGATAAAACATGAACTACCATCACCACTAAGCATCCTTTTCAATCACAGCCTAACCACAAGCTTTGTTCCCCCTCCACAAAGGTGGCCTAGTAACCGACCCAGGGAATTACAGACCCACAAGCCTGACAAGCTTCTTCTGTAAAGGCATGGCATGCATCATTATAGGTGACCTCCAAACCCTGGATTGTACCCAATTTGGCTTCGTGAAGGGTAGAACCTGCCTGTTAAATCTGGTGAATTTCTTTGAAAATGTGACCTAGGCCATTGATGAAGGCAAATCTGTGCACACAACTTACCTCTACCTGGCAAAGGCTTTCAACACAATCCCACATTAAGGCATTACCGATACACTTTCCATAGTGATTGTATATCCCTTCGTTGTTAGATGGGTTGCCAACTGGCTCACCGACTGGACATACACTATCAAAGTGGATGACTCCGCATCAACCAGCAGACTTGTTACCAGTGGGGTGCCACAAGGGTCAGTGCTGGCCCCCCTACTGTTTAGTGTATACTTCTCAGAAGTTCGGGTCAAAACTAAGGGGTTAGATGACTGCAATCATTAAATCCCCAAATGATATCAGTATACTCCAGAAGGATCTCACACAGACCAACAACTGGTGTATTAGTCACAGTCTCAACTGAATGCAAAGAAATGCGTCATCATTCCCTTTGGCACAAACAATGTCCCCTTCACACTATCAAATCAACAACAATACCCTAAGTACCCATGAAGTGGCAAGGGACCTGGGATCAAAAGCTGACTGTCCTTAACTTCAACCATCATGTGTCTACTGTAGTGAGAAAAGTTTTCTATGTAGCACACTTGATTAGTAAAGGCATCACCTCGAGAGCAAAATAAGTTATAACCTCCCTATACTTGGCACTTATTGTGCCATAATTGAGTATATGGCATGAACCATACTAAGCAGCTGCATTAATTAGAAAGACCTCAAAGGTTTCTAACAAAGAAGATCAAGGGGCTCCAGCATGTGCCTTACACAGACCGACTAAAGTCCCTGTCACTATTCTCCGTATTGTATAGACTTCTTAAGGGAAACTTATGCCCAGCCTACAGAGCAATCCAAGACCAAAACCTAATGAACTTGCTGCATATTCATAAATCAAATGGGACTAGGGATACCCATTCCAGGGACCTAAATATGGCCTGCGACTTACATAGAACATGCTGGAGGGACAGATTTATCTCCCGGTGACTGCTGCATCTTTGGAACAGACTACCAATTCATGTGAAATGGAACACCTCTATGACACTGTTCAAGAAGGAATCTTGATGAGTGAATAGGGCACCATAAATTCTTACTGGGGACAGAACCCACAGCCCTCCTGGACATGGGCAGTCATCACTAAATGCAATCTTGGGTATTGACTAGCATTTCTATAGTATTACATTGGGATGAAACAGATAGGCCAGTAATCTCCTATGATCCTATGATCCTATGAAATCAACCCATGAAGAATTGAATACGCAATGGCAAAGGAAAAAGATGATGTTTGCCTGTGGATTATAAAACGGAAAGAGAATATACTATAACAAAATGTATTTAAAGTTTAAAGTGGGGGAAAGAGAAATGTCAGTCTTATGACAGATACAATTTGCTGAAAAACATTGCACTGTTAAAAGTAAAAGAGAGAAAAGTAACATATCATGAGAGTTACGAGGTTAATATTAGAAAGAGCAAACTGTGACAGGTTTGACAGCAACAGATAGTATAAGGTAAACAGCACAGCTTTACTTTGAGGAGCATAAGAAAAAGAACAGAGTCAAATGAAAAGAAAGTTCCAGATCGTAAAGACCAATGAATAACTAGATAACAGGGGATATAGAGTAATAGACTGGGTAGGGGGGTGCTGATTTCCCCTATGTCACAGAAAAACAAAGAAGTTACAGCCATCTTCAAGAAAGGTGAGAATGACACATAGTGAGTGCCCAAAAAACTAGCAAAAGCTCCAACGTTGGAAGTGAAAATAAATATTGTATATATAGTTATTGTTGTTATTATTTTTTACTGAATTTGCTTGGGTAAGAAAGGTAAGTTAGAGGGCAGAAGAGTTAATTAGGAGGAATTACTAATATGTGGCACAGCAGAAATAAACAAGAACATTAAAAAAGGATGACAGATCTCAACTGTTGGGTTATGAAGTAGTCATTCCATGCAGGTTGGAAAGCAGGACATAATGCTGGGAAATAGGCTTGGGAGAAAGATGTGGACAGGATTAAGGAGTTGTAAAAATACAATGTTGAAACATGGCTAGAAATCAGGTTGATTACAATTACAAAGACATATATGCAGAACCTAAATATTGTTAGCTGGGATGCAAATGTGTCAACCAACCCTGTAAAGAGAGTTATGAATGTGATGAGGACAGAAAATGCAGGCTCTAGACATGTAGGAGGTAGAGGTAGAGGAATCACTGTGTTAAAGAACTCCACCATGTCTGGTTCCTAGGGAGGTGCAGGATAATGCAGGGTGTTTTGCAGTTGTGAAGAGGATATTCCTTGGACATAAGATTACAATAGTGACAATATTATATACCACCAAAAACAAAGGCACACATATTTCAAATATTAACAGTAGAGATGCTGAAATTTCAGGATGAACTGCTTATGGTAATAGGGGACTGGAATATGATATTCAAAGAAAGTGAAGTATCAGGAGGAAGATAAAAAGTTTTTTTTTTTTTTTTTTTTTACTAAATAAAAGAAAAAAAACATGTAGAAAGTGTTTACAAATTTTAGGAATGCAAGATATTTAGAAAAGGCAAAAGGGATTTAGGGGGTGAGAATACATATACTATATGAGAAAATACTCTAGGATAGACATTGATTTATAAAACCTGAATACAGAGGAAAATAGAAGCCACGTCTACAGCCCCAGTAACTTTCTCAGACCAGGCATTAGGATGTCTTTGGAGCAAAGGAATAGTCTTCATCAACACGAGTGGCTTCCAACATTCCCCTTGGCCACCCCCCAAGGGGTAACAATTATAGAAAATGAATAGAAGAATTTGTTTTGAAGGGTTGAAATGGATGGAAGTTACAGTGGAAGTATTTTGAAGAAAATTTAAAAGAAATGGTTCAAAAGAACAGTAGCAACCATGCCAGAGAAACCTTAAAAAGAAGGAAAGTCATTATGAAAACATTAACAGGTTTACAGTAGAAAAGAAGGACAAGAACAAAAGCGGAGGAACAGAGACAGAGAGAGATATTAACGGAAATGCAGCAAAGAGATGATGAAAGAACACTGTTACAATGGCTGCAGTAAAAGGTCTTTACTATTCATATTCACCAGGAGCAGCAATGAGGGCATTAGTAGACAGGTTACGGCAGCAGGAAATAGACAAAAGGCGTTCCTTAAAAATCCATTTAAAGGGATCAGCAGGAAATGGACATAAGGCGTTCCTTAAAAATCCATTTAAAGGGATCAGCAGGAAATGGACATAAGGCGTTCCTTAAAAATCCATTTAAAGGGGTAACAACCATGAAGGTGGGTGAGGTCTTGGAAGTGTTTAGGGAGTATTTTGAGAATTTATACAATACTGAGACTAAGAAAGAAGACGTGGAAAGGCTAATACAAACATTTTTAAGTGAAATTAATTTATCACAACTTCATGAGAATAACATAAATGAGCTAATTAAAAAACGTTGTCAAGAAAAAATAAGATGCTGTAAGGCAACACTCAAAGTCGCCAAAATCAGATGCAATCCCAAGTGAAGCATGGAAATTTTAAGGAATAAAATTGATAGAGAAATGGGAAAAATTAATGAATAGAATTTTAGAGGTTTGGATGAGACCTGAATTGTGGAAAAGAGAGACTGAAGCAGTGATTCCATAATAGGGAGAAGACCTTTGGAACCAGGATCATACAGACCTATTTCCTTACTTAATCGTAAACTATAAAATATTCATGACCATTTTAGAAAACAGATTCTCCAAAGTGTTACCAGAGATGATACACATGGACCAAAATGGAGTTAAAGGAGGGAGGAGGACCTTTAACAATATTTTACATAATTTAATGGTGATGAATGATGCAGAAACTAAAAGAAAATCCATATCAGTACTCAGTTTGGATGTTGAAAAGGCATTCAATAGAATACTGTTGAGCTCTTCTGTTTACTTTATTGAGGGAAAGAGTAATATTATCACAGCTTATGCATTTACCGTGAAGTATATACCAACGATCCACAGCACGTGTGAAAGTCATGACTGGTCTGTGGAGGTATATACCTAGGATCCACAGCATCTGTAAAGTCATGCCTGGTCTGTGGAGGTATATACCAAGGATCCACAGCGTGTGTAAAGATCATGGTTGGCCTTTGGAGGTATATACCAAGGATCCACAGCATGTGTAAACTCATGCCTGGTCTGTGGAAGTATATACCAAGGAGCCACAACATGTGTAAAGGTCATGGGTGGGATGTGGAAGTATATACCAAGGATCCACAGCATGTGTAAAGTCATGCCTGGTCTGTGGAAGTATATACCAAGGATCCACAGTGTGCGTAAAGGTCATGGCTGGTCTGTGGAAGTATATACCAAGAATCCAAAGTGTGTGTAAAGTAATGCCTGGTCTGTGGAAGTATATACCAAGGATCCACAGCATGTGTAAAGTCATGCCTGGTCTGTGGAAGTATATACCAAGGATTCACAGCATGAGTAAAGTCATGTCTCATTTGTGGAAGTATATACCAAGGCTCCACAGCATTTGTAAAGTCATGCTGGTCTGTGGAGGTATATAACAAAGATCCACAGCGTGTGTAAAGTCAAGGCTGGTCTGTGAAAGTATAAAACAAGGATCCACAGCGTGTGTAAAAGTCATGGCTCATCTGTGGAAGTATATAACAAGGATCCACAGCATGTGGGAATGTTGTGGCTGGTCTGTGGAGGTATATACAAAGAATCCACAGCATGTGTAAAAGTTATGGCTGGTCTGTGGAAGTTTATATCAAGGATCCACAGCATGTGTAAAATCCTGCCTGGTCTCTGTAAGTATATGTCAAGGATCCACAGCATGTGTAAAAGTCATGGCTGGTCTGTGGAAGTATATATCAAGGATCCACAGCATATGTAAAGTCATGCCTGGTCTGTGGAAGTATATAACAAGGATCCACAGCATGTGTAAAAGTTATGACTGTTCTGCAGAGGTATATACGAAGGATACACAGAATGAATAAAGATCATGGCTGGTTTGTGGAAGTATATACCAATGATCCACAGTGTCTGTAAAGTCATGCCTGGTCAGTGGAAGTATATACCAAGGATCCACAGCATGAGTAAAGTCATGCCTGGTTTGTGGAGGGGCATACCAAGGATCCACAGCGTGTGTAAAGTTATGCCTGGTCTGTGGAACTATACAACAAGGATCCACATCACGTGAAAAAGTTATGGCTGGTCTGCAGAGGTATATACCAAGGATCCACAACATGTGTAAAGATCATGGCTGGTCTGTGGAAGTATATACCAATAATCCACACATGTGTAAAGTCATGCCTGGTCTGTGGAGGTATATACCAAGGATCCACAGCGTGGGTAAAAGTTATGGCTGGTCTGTGGAGGTATATACCAAGGATCCACGGCATGTGTAAAAGTCATGGCTGGTCTGTGGAAGCACATACCAATGATCCATGGCATGTGTGAAAGTTGTGGCTGGTCTGTGGAAGTATATACCAAGGATCCACAGAGTGTGTAAAGTCAGGCCTGGTCTTTGGAGGTATATACCAAGGATGCATAGCATGTGAAAAGGTCATGCCTGGTCTGAGGAAGTATATACCAAGGACCAACAGCATGTGAAAAGTCATGGCTGGTCTGTGGAAGTATATACCAAGGATCCACAGTGTGTGTAAAGTCATGGCTGCTCTGTGGAAGTATATACCAAGGATCCACAGCATGTGTAAAGTCATGCCTGGTCTGTGGAAGTACATAACAAGGATCCACAGCATGTGTGAAAATTGTGGCTAGTCTGTGGAGGTACATACCAAGAATCCACAGCATGTGTAAAGTCATGCCTGGTCTGTGGAAGTATATACCAAGGATCCACAGCATGTATAAAAGTCATGGCTGGTCTGTGGAAGTATATACCAAGGATCCACAGCATGTGAAAAGTCATGCCTGGTCTGTAGAAGTATATACCAAGGATCCACAGAGTGTGCAAAGTCATCTCTGGTCTGTGGAAGGATATAACAAGGATCCACAGTATGTGTAAAAGTTATGGCTTGTCTGTAGTAGTATATACCAATGATCCACAGCATGTGTAAAGTCATGCCTGGTCTAAACAGGTATATACCAAGGATCCGCAGAATGTGTAAAGTCATCCCTGGTCTGTGGAAGTATATAACAAGGATCCACAGCGTGTGTGAAAGTTGTGGCTGGTCTGTGGAGGCATATACCAAGGATGCACATCATGTGTAAAAGCCATGCCTGATCTGTGGAAGTATATACCAAGGACCCACAGCATGTGGAAAGTCATGGCTGGTCTGTGGAAGCATATACCAAGGGTCCACAGCGTGTGTAAAGTCATGGCTGCTCTGTGGAAGTATATACCAAGGATCCACAGCATGTGTAAAGTCATGCCTGGTCTGTGGAAGTACCTAACAAGGATCCACAGCATGTGTGAAAATTGTGGCTAGTCTGTGGAGGTATATACCAAAAATCCACAGCATGTGTAAAGTCATGCCTGGTCTGTGGAAGTATATACCAAGGATCCACAGCATGTATAAAAGTCATGGCTGGTCTGTGGAAGTATATACCAAGGATCCACAGCATGTGTTAAGTCATGCCTGGTCTGTGGAAGTATATAACAAGGATCCACAGCATGCGTAAGGTCATGGCTGGTCTCTGGAAGCATATACCAAGGATCCACGGCATGCATAAAGTCATGCCTCATCTGTAGAAGTATATACCAAGGATGCACAGCATGTGTAAAGTCATGCCTGTTCTGTGGAAGTATATACCAAGGATCCACAGCATGTGCAAAGTCATGCCTGGTCTGTGAAGGTATATACCAAGGATCCATAGCGTGTGTAAAAGTTATGGCTGGTCTGGGGAAGTATATACCAATGATCCACGGCATGTGTGAAAGTTGTGGCTAGTCTGTGGAAGTATATACCAAGGATCAATAGCATGTGTAAAGTCATGCCTGGTCTGTGGAAGTATATACCAAGGATCCACAGCATGTGTAAAGTCATGCCTGGTCTGAAGAGATATCTACGAAGGATCCACAGAGTGTGTAAAGTCATCCCTGGTCTATGGAAGTATATAACAAGGATCCACAGCATTTGTAAAAGTTATGGCTGGTCTGTTGAAATATATAACAAGGATCCACAGCATGTGGAAAGTTATGTCTGGTATGTGGAAATATATACAAATGATCCACAGCATATGTGAAAGTTGTGGCTGGTCTGTGGAGGTATATACCAAGGATCCACGGCATGTCTAAAAGTCATGCCTGGTATGTGGAAGTATATACCAAGTATCCACAGCATGTGGAAAGTCATGGCTGGTCTGTGGAAGTATATACCAAGGATCCTCAGAGTGTGTAAAGGTCATGGCTGGTCTGTAGAAGTGTATACCAAGGATCCACAGCATGTGTAAAAGTCATGGCTGGTCTGTGAAAGTATATACCAAGGATCCACAGGGTCTGTAAAGTCATGCCTGCTCTGTGGAAGTATATACCAAGGATCCACAGCATTTGTAAATTCATGCTGGTTTGTGGAGGCACATACCAAGGATCCACAGCTTGTGTAAAGTCATGCCTTCTCTGTGGAACTATATAACAAGGATCAACAGTGCGTGAAAAAGTTATGGCTGGTCTGCAAAGGTATATACCAAGGATCCACAGCATGTGTAAACATCATGGCTGGTCTGTGGAAGTATATACCAATGATCCACAGCATGTGTAAAGTCATGCCTGGTCTGTGGAGGTATATACCAAGGATCCACAGCGTGGGTAAAAGTTATGGCTGGTCTGTAGAGGTATATACCAAGGATCCACGGCATGTGTAAAAGTCATTGCTGATCTGTGGAAGTATATACCAATGATCCACGGCATGTGTGAAAGTTGTGGCTGGTCTGTGGAAGTATATACCAAGGATCCACAGCATGTGTAAAGTCATGCCTGGTCTGTGGAGGTATATACCAAGGATGCACAGCCTGTGTAAAAGTCATGCCTGGCCTGTGGAGGTATATACCAAGGACCCACAGCATGTGGAAAGTCATTGCTGGTCTGTGGAAGTATATTCCAAAGATCCACAGTGTGTGTAAAGTCATGGCTGCTCTGTGGAAGTATATACCAAAAATCCACAGCATGTGTAAAGTCATGCCTGGTCTGTGGAAGTACATAACAAGGATCAGCAGCATGTGTGAAAATTGTGGCTAGTCTGTGGAGGTACATACCAAGAATCCACAGCATGTGTAAAGTCATGCCTGGTCTCTGGAAGTAAATACCAAGGATCCACAGCATGTATAAAAGTCATGGCTGGTCTGTGGAAGTATATACCAAGGATCCACAGCGTTCGTAACGTCATGCCTGGTCTGTGGAAATATATAACAAGGATCCACACCATGTGTAAGGTCATGGCTAGTCTCTGGAAGTATATACCAAGGATCCAGAGCATGTGTAAAGTCATGCCTGGTCTGTGGAAATATATACCAAGGATCCACAGCATGTGCAAATTCATGCCTGGTTTGTAGAAGTATATACCAAGGATCCACAGCATGTGTAAAGTCATGCCTGGTCTGTGGAAGTATACACCAAGTATCCACAGCATGTGTAAAGATCATGGCTGGTCTGTGGAAGTATATACCAAGGATCCACAGCATGTGCAACATAATGCCTGGTCTGTGTAGGTATATACCAAGGATCCACAGCATGTGTAAAAGTTATAGCTGGTCTGTGGAGGTATATACCAAGGATCCATCTCATGTGTAAAAGTCATGGCTGGTCTGTGGAAGTATATACCAATGATCCATGGCATGTGTGAAAGTCGTGTCTGGTCTGCGGAATTATATATCAAGGATCCACAGCATGTGTAAAAGTCATGGCTGGTCTGTGGAAGTATATACCAAGGATCCACAACATCTGTAAAGTCATGCCTGGTCTGTGGAAGTATATACCAAGGATCCACAGCATGTGTAAGTCATGCCTGGTTTGTGGAGGCATATACTAAGGATCCACAGCTTGTGTAAATTCATGCCTGGTCTGTGGAAGTATACAGAAATGATCCACAGCGTGTGAAAAAGTTATGACTGGCCTGCAAAGGTATATACCAAGGATCCACAGCATGTGTAAAGATCATGGCTGGTCTGTGGAAGTATATACCGATGATCCACAGCATGTGTAAAGTCATGCCTGCTCTATGGAAGTATGTACCAAGGATCCACAGCATGTGCAAGGTCATCCCTGGTCTGTTGAAGTATATGACAAGGATCCACAGCGTGTGTAAAGTCATCCCTGGTCTGTTGAAGTATATGACAAGGATCCACAGCGTGTGTAAAAGTCATGGCTGGTCTATGGAAGTATATACCAAGGATCCACAGCATGTGTAAAGTCATGCCTGGTCGGAAGAGGTATATACCAAGGATCCACAAAGTGTGTAAAGTCATCCCTGGTCTGTTGAAGTATATGACAAGGATCCACAGCATGTGTAAAAGTCAGGGCTGGTCTATGGAAGTATATACCAAGGATCCACAGCATGTGTAAAGTCATGCCTGGTCTGAAGAGGTATATACCAAGGATCCACAGAGTGTGTAAAGTCATGCCTGGTCTGTGGAACTATATACCAATGAACCACAGCATGTATGAAAGTTGTAGCTGGTCTGTGGAGGTATATCCCAAGGATCCACAGCATGTGTAATGTCATGCCTGGTCTGTGGAAGTATATACCAAGGATTCACAGCATGTGTAATGTCATGCCTTGTCTGTGGAAGTATATAACAAGGATTCACAGAGTGTGTAAAGGTCATGGCTCGTATGTGGAAGTATAAAACAAGGATCCACAGCATGTGTAAAGATCATGGCTGGTCTGTGGAAGTATATACCAAGGATCCACAGCATGTGCAAAGTCATGCCTGGTCTGTGGAAGTATATACCAGGGATCCACAACGTGTGTAAATATCATGGCTGGTCTGTGGATGTATATACCAAGGATCCACGGTGTGTGCAAAGTCATGCCTGGTCTGTGGAGGTATATACCAAGGATCCATGGTGTGTGTAAAAGTCATGGCTGGTCTGTGGAAGTATATACCAATGATCCACGGCATGTGTGAAAGTCGTGGCTGGTCTGTGGAAGTATATACCAAGGATCCACAGCATGTGTAAAGTCATGCCTGGTCTGTGGAAGTATATAACAAGGATCCACAGCATGTGTAAGGTCATGGCTGGTCTTTGGAAGTAAATACCAAGGATCCACAGCATGTGCAAAGTCATGCTTGGTCTGTAAAAGTATATACCAAGGATCCACAGCATGTGCAAAGTCATGCCTGGTCTGTAGAAGTATGTACCAAGGATCCACAGCATGTGTAAAGTCATGCCTCGTCTGTGGAAGTATATACCAGGGATCCACAGCATGTGTAAATATCATGGCTGGTCTGTGGAAGTATATACCAAGGATCCACATGTGTGCAAAGTCATGCCTAGTCTGTGGAGGTATATACCAAGGATCCACAGAGTGTGTAAAAGTTATGGCTGGTCTGTGGAGGTATATACCAAGGATCCATGGTGTGTGTAAAAGTCATGGCTGGTCTGTGGAAGTATATACCAAGGATCCACAGCATGTGTAAAGTCATGCCTGGTCTGAAGAGGTACCTACGAAGGATCCACAGAGTGTGTAAAGTCATCCCTGGTCTATGGAAGTATATAACAAGGATCCACAGCATTTGTAAAAGTTATGGCTGGTCTGTAGAAGTATATAACAAGGATCCACAGCATGTGGAAAGTCATGCCTAGTCTATGGAAATATATACCAATTATCCACAGCATATGTGAAAGTTGTGGCTGGTCTGTGGAGGTATATACCAAGGATCCACAGCATGTGTAAAAGTCATGCCTGGTCTGTGGATGTATATACCAAGGATCCACAGCATGTGGAAAGTCATGGCTGGTCTGTGGAAGTATATACCAAGGATCCACAGAGTGTGTAAAGGTCATGGCTGGTCTGTAGAAGTATATACCAAGGATCCACAGCATGTGTAAAAGTCATGGTTGGTCTGTGGAAGTATATACCAAGGAACCAAAGCATCTGTAAAGTCATGCCTGGTCTGTGGAAGTATATACCAAGGATCCACAGCATGTGTAAAGTCATGCCTGGTTTGTGGCGGCATATACCAAGGATCCACAGCTTGTGTAAAGGCATGCCTGGTCTGCAGAAGTATATAACAAGGATCCACAGCATGTGAAAAAGTTAGGGCTGGTCTTCAGAGGTATATACCAAGGATCCACAGTGTGTGTAAAGATCATGGCTGGTCTGTGGAAGTATATACCAAGGATCCACAGTGTGTGTAAAGTCATGCTTGGTCTTTGGAGGTATATACCAAGGATCCACAGTGTGGGTAAAAGTTATGGCTGGTCTGTGGACATATATACCAAGGATCCATGGCATGTGTAGAAGTAATGTCTGGTCTGTGGACGTATATACCAATGATCCACAGCATGTGTGAAAGTTGTGGCTGGTCTGTGGAAGTATATACCAAGGATCCACAGTGTGTGTAAAGTCATGCCTGGTCTCTGGAAGTATATACCAAGGACCCACAGCATGTGTAAAGTCATGCCTGGTCTGAAGAGGTATATACCAAGGATCCACAGAGCATGTGAAGTCATCCCTTATCTGTTGAAGTATATGACAAGGATCCACAGCATGTGTAAAAGTTATGGCTGGTCTATGGAAGTATATACCAAGGATCCACAGCAGTTGGAAAGTTATGCCTAGTCTGCAGAAGTATATACCAACGAACCACAGCATGTGTGAAAGTTGTGGCTGGACTGTGGAGGTATATACCAGAGATCCACAGCGTGTGTAAAGTTATGCCTGGTCTGTGGAAGTATATACCAAGGATTAACAGCACGTGTAAAGTCATACCTGGTCTGTGAAAGTACATACCAAGGATCCACAGCATGTGTAAAGTCATGCCTTGTCTATGGACGTATATATCAAGGATTCACAGCATGTGTAAAGTCATGCCTGGTCTGTGGAAGTATATAACAAGGATCCACAGAATGTGTAAAAGTCATGGCTCATATGTGGAAGTATAAAACAAGGATCTGCAGTGTGCGTAAAGGTCATGGCTGGTCTGTGAAAGTATATACCAAGTATCCACAGCATGTGCAAAGTCATGGCTGCTCTGTGGAAGTATAATCCAAGGATCCACAGCATGTGTAAAGTCATGCATGGTCTGTGGAAATATATAACAAGGATCCACACCATGTGTAACAGTCATGGCAGGTCTGTGGAAGCATATACCAAGGATATACAGAGTGAGTAAAATCATGCCTGGTCTGCGGAAGTATATACCAAGGATCCACTGCATGTATAAAAGTCATGGCTGGTTTGTGGAGGTATATAACAAGGATCCACAGCATGTGTAAAGTCATGCCTGGTCTGTGGAAGTATAAAACAAGGATCCACTGCATGTGTAAAGTCATGCCTGGTCTGTGGAAGTATATAACAAGGTTCCACAGCATGTGTAAAGCCCATGGCTGGTCTGTGGAAGAATATGCCAAGGATCCACAGCATGTGCAAAGTCATGCCTGGTCTGTAAAAGTATATACCAAGGATCCACAGCATGTTTAAAGTCATGCCTGGTCTGTGGAAGTATATACCAAGGATCCACAGCATGTGCAAAGTCATGCCTGGTCTGTAGAAGTATATACCAAGGATCCACAGCATGTGTAAAGTCATTCCTGGTCTGTGGATGTATATGCCAAGGATCCACAGTGTGTTTAAAAGTTATGACTGGTCTCTGGAGGTATATACGTAGGATCCATGGCATGTGTAAAAGTCATGGCTGGTCTGTGGAAGTATATACCAATTATCCACGGCATGTGTGAAAGTTGTAGCTGGTCTGTGGAAGTATATACCAAGGATCCACAGCATGTGTAAAGTCATGCCTGGTCTGCGGAAGTATATACCAAGGATCCACAGCATGTGTAAAGTCATGCCTGGTCTGAAGAGGTATATACCAAGGATCCACAGCGTGTGTAAAAGTCATGCCTGGTCTGTGGAAGTATATACCACGGATCCACAGCATGTGGAAAGTCATGGCTGGTCTGTGGAAGTATATACCAAGGATCCACAGCATTTGTAAAGTCATGCCTGGTGTGTGGAGGTATATTCCAAGGATCCACAGCATGTGTAAAGTCATGCCTGGTCTGTGGAAGTATAGAACAAGGATCCACAGTGGGGGTAAAAGTTATGGCTGGTCTGCAGAGGTATATACCAAGGATCCACAGTGTGTGTAAAGGTCATGGCTGGTCTGTGGAAGTATATACAAATGATCAACTTCATGTGTAAAGTCATGCCTGCTCTGAAGAGGTATATACCAAGGATCCACAGAGTGTGTAAAGTCATCCCTGGTCTCCTGAAGTATATAACAAGGATCCACAGCATCTGTAAAAGTTAAGGCTGGTCTGTGGAAGTACATACCAAGGATACACAGCATGTGGAAAGTCATGTGTGGTCTCTGGAAGTATATACGAATGACCCTCAGCATGTGTGAAAGTTGTGGCTGGTCTGTGGAGGTATTTACCAAAAATCACCAGCATGTGTAAAGTCATGCCTGGTCTGTGGAAGTATATGCCAAGGACTCACAGTGTGTGCAATCATGTCTGGTCGGTGGAAGTATATACCAAGGATCCCCAGCATGTGTAAAGTCATGCCTGGTCTATGGAAGTATATACCAAGGATTCACAGCGTGTGTAAAGTCATGTTTGGTGTGTAGAAGTAAATAACAAGGATCCACAGCATGTGTAAATGTCATGGCTGGGCTGTGGAAGTATATACCAAGGATCCACAGCATCTGTAAAGTCATGCCTGGTCTGTGGAAGTATATAACAAGGATCTACAGCATGTGTAAAGTCATGCCTGGTCTGTGGAGGTATATACCAAGGATCCACAGCATGTGTAAAGTTATGCCTGGTCTGTGGAAGTATATACCAAGGATTCACAGCTTGTGTAAAGTCATGCCTGGTCTGAGGAAGTATATGCCAAGGATCCACAGCATGTGTAAAGTCATGCCTGGTCTATGGAAGTATATACTAAGGATCCACAGTGTGTGTAAAGTCATGCCAGGTCTGTGTAAGTATATACCAAGGATGCACAGCATGTGTAAATTCATGCCCGGTCTGCGGAGGTATATAACAAGGATCCACAGCAAGCGTAAAGGTCATGGCTGGTCTGTGGAAGTATATACCAAGTATCCACAGCATGGATAAAGTAATGCCTGGTCTGCAGAAGTATATACCAAGGATCCACAGCATGTGTAAAGTCTTGCCTGGTCTGACGTGGTATATAGCAAGGATCCACAGAATGTGTAAAGTCATCCATGGTCTGTTGAAGGATATAACAATGATCCACAGCATGTGTAAAATTTATTTCTGGTCTGTGGAAGTATATACCAAGGATTCAAAGCATGTGGAAAGTCATGGCTGGTCTATGGAAGTATATACCAATGATCCACAGCATGTGTGAAAGGTGTGGCTGGTCTGTGGAAGTATATACCAAGGATTCACAGTTTGTGTAAAGTCATGCCTGTTCTGTGGAAGTATATAACAAGGATTCACAGCAGGTGCAAAGTCATGCCTGGTCTGTGGAAGTATATACCAAGGATCCACAGCATGTGGAAAGTCATGCCTGGTCTGTGAAAGTATATAACAAGAATCCACAGCATGCGTAAAGGTCATAGCTGGTCTGTGGAAGTATATACCAAGGATCCAAAGCATCTGTAAAGTCATGCCTGGTCTGTGGAAGTATATCTCAAGGATCCACAGCATGTGAATGCCTGGTCTGTGGAGGTATATACCAAGGATCCACAGCATGTGTAAAGTTATGACTGGTCTCTGGAAGTATATACCAAGGATTCACAGCGTGTGTAAAGTCATGCCTGGTCTGTGGAGGTATATACCAAGGATGCACAGCATGTGTAAAGTCATGCCTGGTCTGTGGAGGTATATACCAAGGATTCACAGCATGTGTAAAGTTATGACTGGTCTGTGGAAGTAGATATCAAGGATTCACAGCATGTGTAAAGTCATGCCTGGTCTGTGGAAGTATATACCAAGGATTCACAGCATGTGTAAAGTCATGCCTGGTCTGTGGAAGTATATACCAAGGATCCACAGTGTGTGTAAAGTCATGCCTGGTCTAAGGAAGTATATACCAAGGCTTCACAGCATGTGTAAAGTCATGCCTGGTCTGCGGAAGTATATACCAATGATCCAAAGCATGTGTGAAAGTCGTGTCTGGTCTGTGTAGGTATATACCAATGATCCACAGCATGTGTAAAAGTCATGCCTGGTCTGTGGAAGTATATACCAAGGATCCACAGCATGTGTAAAAGTCATGCCTGGTCTGTGGAAGTATATACCAAGGATCCACAGCATGTGGAAAGTCATGGCTGGTCTGTGGAAGTATATACCAAGGATCCACAGCGTGTGTAAAGGTCATGGCTGGTCTGTGGAAGTATATACCAAGGATCCACAGCATGTGTAAAGGTCACGGCTGGTCTGTAGAAGTATAAACCAAGGATCCACAGCATGTGTAAATGTCATGGCTAGTCTGTGGAAGTATATACCTAGGATCCATAGCATCTGTAAAGTCATGCCTGGTCTGTGGAAGTATATACCAAGGACCCACAGCATGTGTAAAGTCATGCCTGGTCTGTGAAGGTATAGACCAAGGATCCACAGCGTGTGTAAAGTCATGCGTGGTCTGTGGAAGTATATACCAAGGATTCACAGCATCTGTAAAGTCATGCCTGGTCTGTGGAAGTATATAACAAGGATCTACAGCATGTGTAAAGTCATGCCTGGTCTGTGGAGGTATATACCAAGGATCCACAGCATGTGTAAAGTTATGCCTGGTCTGTGGAAGTATATACCAAGGATTCACAGCTTGTGTAAAGTCATGCCTGGTCTGAGGAAGTATATGCCAAGGATCCACAGCATGTGTAAAGTCATGCCTGGTCTATGGAAGTATATACTAAGGATCCACAGTGTGTGTAAAGTCATGCCAGGTCTGTGTAAGTATATACCAAGGATGCACAGCATGTGTAAATTCATGCCCGGTCTGCGGAGGTATATAACAAGGATCCACAGCAAGCGTAAAGGTCATGGCTGGTCTGTGGAAGTATATACCAAGTATCCACAGCATGGATAAAGTAATGCCTGGTCTGCAGAAGTATATACCAAGGATCCACAGCATGTGTAAAGTCTTGCCTGGTCTGACGTGGTATATAGCAAGGATCCACAGAATGTGTAAAGTCATCCATGGTCTGTTGAAGGATATAACAATGATCCACAGCATGTGTAAAATTTATTTCTGGTCTGTGGAAGTATATACCAAGGATTCAAAGCATGTGGAAAGTCATGGCTGGTCTATGGAAGTATATACCAATGATCCACAGCATGTGTGAAAGGTGTGGCTGGTCTGTGGAAGTATATACCAAGGATTCACAGTTTGTGTAAAGTCATGCCTGTTCTGTGGAAGTATATAACAAGGATTCACAGCAGGTGCAAAGTCATGCCTGGTCTGTGGAAGTATATACCAAGGATCCACAGCATGTGGAAAGTCATGCCTGGTCTGTGAAAGTATATAACAAGAATCCACAGCATGCGTAAAGGTCATAGCTGGTCTGTGGAAGTATATACCAAGGATCCAAAGCATCTGTAAAGTCATGCCTGGTCTGTGGAAGTATATCTCAAGGATCCACAGCATGTGAATGCCTGGTCTGTGGAGGTATATACCAAGGATCCACAGCATGTGTAAAGTTATGACTGGTCTCTGGAAGTATATACCAAGGATTCACAGCGTGTGTAAAGTCATGCCTGGTCTGTGGAGGTATATACCAAGGATGCACAGCATGTGTAAAGTCATGCCTGGTCTGTGGAGGTATATACCAAGGATTCACAGCATGTGTAAAGTTATGACTGGTCTGTGGAAGTAGATATCAAGGATTCACAGCATGTGTAAAGTCATGCCTGGTCTGTGGAAGTATATACCAAGGATTCACAGCATGTGTAAAGTCATGCCTGGTCTGTGGAAGTATATACCAAGGATCCACAGTGTGTGTAAAGTCATGCCTGGTCTAAGGAAGTATATACCAAGGCTTCACAGCATGTGTAAAGTCATGCCTGGTCTGCGGAAGTATATACCAATGATCCAAAGCATGTGTGAAAGTCGTGTCTGGTCTGTGTAGGTATATACCAATGATCCACAGCATGTGTAAAAGTCATGCCTGGTCTGTGGAAGTATATACCAAGGATCCACAGCATGTGTAAAAGTCATGCCTGGTCTGTGGAAGTATATACCAAGGATCCACAGCATGTGGAAAGTCATGGCTGGTCTGTGGAAGTATATACCAAGGATCCACAGCGTGTGTAAAGGTCATGGCTGGTCTGTGGAAGTATATACCAAGGATCCACAGCATGTGTAAAGGTCACGGCTGGTCTGTAGAAGTATAAACCAAGGATCCACAGCATGTGTAAATGTCATGGCTAGTCTGTGGAAGTATATACCTAGGATCCATAGCATCTGTAAAGTCATGCCTGGTCTGTGGAAGTATATACCAAGGACCCACAGCATGTGTAAAGTCATGCCTGGTCTGTGAAGGTATAGACCAAGGATCCACAGCGTGTGTAAAGTCATGCGTGGTCTGTGGAAGTATATACCAAGGATTCACAGCATGTGTAAAGTGATGCCTGGTCTGTGAAAGTTCATACCAAGGATCCACAGCGTGTGTAAAGTCATGTTTGGTCTATGGTAGTATATACCAAGGATTCAAAGCGTGTGTGAAGTCATGCCTCGTTTGTGGACATATATAACAAGGATCCACAGAGTGTATAAAGGTCATGCCTCGTATGTGGAAGTATGTAACAAGGATCCACAGCGTGCGTAAAGGTCATGGCTGGTCTGTGGAAGTATATACAAAGGATCCACAGCATGTGTAAAGTCATGGCTGCTCTGTGGAAGTATATACCAAGGATCCACAGCATGTGTGAAAGTTTTGGCTGGTCTGTGGCGGTATATACCAAGAATCCACAGGATGTGTAAAATCATGTTTGGTCTGTGGAAGTATATACCAAGGATCCACAGCATGTGTAAAAGTCATGCCTGGTCTGTGGAAGTATATACCAAGGATCCACAGTGTGTGCAAAGTCATACCTGGTCTGTGGAAGTATACAACAAGGATCCACAGCATGTGTAAGAGTTATGGCTGGTCCGCAGAGGTATATACCAAGGCACAGCTTATGTAAAGGTCAAGGCTGGTCTCTGGAAGTATATACCAACAATCCACAGCATGTGTAAAGTCATGCCTAGTCTGTGGAAGTATATACCAAAGATCCACAGAGTGTGTAAAAGTTATGGCTGGTCTGTGGAGGTATATACCAAGGATCTACGGTGTATAAAAGTCATGGCTGGTCTGTGGAAGTATATACCAAGGATCCACAGCATGTGTAAAGTCATGCCTGGTCTGTGGAAGTATATACCAAGGATCCACAACATGTGGAAAGTCATGGCTAGTCTGTTGAAGTATTTACTAAGGATCCACAGTGTGTGTAAAGTTCATGGCTGGTCTGTGGACGTATATACCAACGATCAACAGTGTGTGTAAAGTCATGCCTGGTCTGTGGAGGTATATACCAAGGATCCACAGCATGTGTAAAAGTTATGGCTGGTCTGTGGAGGTATATACCAAGGATCCTCAGCTTATGTAATGGTCATGGCTTGTCTGTGGAAGTATATACCAACAATCCACAGCACATGTAAAGTCATGCCTGGTCTGTGGAAGTATATACTAAGGATCCACAGCATGTGTAAAGTCATGCCTGGTCTGTGGAAGTATATAACAAGGATCACAGTGTGTGTAAAGGTCATGGCTGCTCTGTGGAAGTATAAACCAAGGATTCTCAGCATGCATAAAGGTCATGGCTGGTCTGTGGAAGTATATAATAAGGATCCACAACCTGTGTAAAGGTCATGGCTGATCTGTAGAAGTATAAACCAAGGATCCACAGCATGTGTAAAGGTCATGGCTGGCCTGTGGAAGTATATAACAAGGATTCTCAGCCAGTGTAAAGGTCGTGGCTGGTCTATGGAAGTATTTACTAAGGATCCACAATGTGTGTAGAGGTCATGGCTCATCTGTGGAAGTATATATAACAAGGATCTACAGCATGCATAAAGGTCATGGCTGGTCTGTGGAAGTATATACCAAGGATCCACAGCATGTGTAAAGTCATAACTGCTCTGTGGAATTATATACCAAGGATCCACAGCATGTGTAAAGGTCATGGCTGGTCTGTGGAAGTATATAACAAGGATCCACAGTGTGTGTGAAAGTCATGGCTGGTCTGTTTAAGTATATAACAAGGATCCACAGTGTGTGTAAAAGTCATGGCTGGTTTGTGGAAGTATATACCAAGGATCCACAGTGTGTGTGAAAGTCATGGCTGGTCTGTGGAAGTATATAACAAGGATCCACAGTGTGTGTGAAAGTCATGGCTGGTCTGTGGAAGCATATAACAAGGATCCACAGTGTGTGTGAAAGTCATGGCTGGTCTGTGGAAGTATATAACAAGGATCCACAGTGTGTGTAAAAGTCATGGCTGGTTTGTGAAAGTATATACCAAGGATTCACGGCATGTGTAAAGGTCATGGTTAGTCTGTCAAATCATTTTCCACTTATTTAAGGAATCAGGCAGGGAATATTCAATAAAGAAAGTGCTAAGTAAGATTATGAGAAATTCGGACATGCCAAAACAATTCAGCAGATGGGCCAGAGTATTCAGGTGCTAAATTGGCATGTTCTCATGCACATATTGTATCTTGGGCAAGTCTTTTGGACAGACACCCAAGCAAGTGTAGCATGGGAGAAGATATCCATTGTAAAAGAGCAGGAAGGGGCTGGGAGCCCCTCACATGTTAAAATGCTTGCAAACAATACAATGAATAGTGTCAGATTGTAAAATTATGGGTGGTATGTAAAGAAGGAAAAAAGTTAAGTGGCAAGAAGGAAAAATATTTTTGAGGGTTTCTTTTCTTTAAATGGTTCAAAAAGGGATAGTTATAGGACAGGTGGAATTCTGCCAGAAATATAAATTAAATAAAAGTTATGAGAAAGACTTTAAAACTTTGAGTATGGAAGTGGAAAAATCAAACTGGGTGAAGAGGAAGGTGAAGGATTTAGCTACATTTAATAAGATTGAATTGAAACAAGACATGAAATGTAGTACATTGGGAATCAAATAGCTAGATGACAAAGAGGCTAAAAACATGATTGTGGGGAGCTAACAGAAAAAAATAGGCAAGGATGGGAAAGAATATTCTGAATGCAGCCTAACACACAACATCGGAGGATTATATGTTTAACACCAGGAAAGGCTTTAAGATCTATGAAGTTTAGAATGTTTGTTTAGGTTCATAGGTAAGTACTAGACTAGCTGCCCTTGTTGGCCATTTTAAGCCTAGCCAGTTTCTCTTTATTTGCACGAAATAACCTATCCCATTTGGTTATAGATTGGCCTTGCCCATCCTATGGTTGACAATTATATATTTCCCTAATGAGAATAACTGAGATCATACCATAGATAACTTGATAGGGCCCACACATGAGATAAAGCATTTAGGCACTGCATCTGTCCATTAGTAGTACAGGGG
The DNA here is from genome assembly GCF_019279795.1 of Protopterus annectens. NCBI lineage: Eukaryota > Metazoa > Chordata > Ceratodontiformes > Protopteridae > Protopterus > Protopterus annectens. Next base: position 1,371,338,747 of record NC_056746.1, read on the forward strand.
GCGTCCTAGGTTAAAAACATTTTTTCTCATCCATAGATCTAAGCTGCACTTGAAAATGGACAGGAATTATGTGGATGTGGAGTATGTTCCATAGCACCGGTATCCTCTGCAAGATATACCCATCCCTCCAAACTGTGCTGTTGATGTTGCAAAAAAAGGTTTAGATCCATAGACCAAGTCTTTTTATGAAATTTGACTTGCTGATGTGCATTAAAACCATCAGTAATGGATCAGAGGATGCCTTGTATGCCAAACAAAAGTCACCTCTCAGCAGTCTGTAGGATACCAAGTATAGTGACAGGACTTTGAGTGAGTCCATGTAGGCCATGTTGTTTAGGCCTTGTATCCTTTTAGTAACGTATCTCCCTTTTATTAATTTCTCCAAATCTTCTGAGTTTCTAACACCATGATGGGAATGGACCCCATTCCTAAGTCAAGGTATGATTAAAGTTCATGAAATTAGTATTGTTTCACTGTTTGATGTCAGCCAAAAGTGCTCTTTGCAGCACCCGCAATGTGCCCAATAATGACTCCTTCTGCAATTTATGTGGTGTTACATGAATTGGTAACATATCTAAATACGATTGTAAATTCCTTTTTATAAGACCCGTTGCTCCTACTACTATAGGAAATGTCTCGGTATCTTTCTTCCACATGGCTCTCATTTCTGCCTGCAGATCAAGGTATTTTATGACTTTGTGTTTCTCTGTACGCAAGACACTATAGTCACTAGGTGTGACGGTTTCAGTGATCAATGCTACTTTTGTTGGACCACTATATCCGGTTTTCTAGCATCTATCTTTTGAATTGTTGGTATTGGGTGATCCCATGTGATAAAAACTTCATAATTTTCCATGATTCTTTGTGGCTCATGTTTCCAGTGTTTTTCAGCCACTTTGATACCATAATGTGTGCACAATCTCCAGTGTAACAGTCTCGCCACATTATTATGCCATTCAGTATACAGTCCTTCTGCCATTAGTGCGTCGCAACCAGCAACACTGTGTGGGACTGTTTCCAATTCGGTTTTACAAAACCTAGATATGTCTGTTTCTCCCACATGTTCAATGGACTGTGTAAACCAGCGTGTATGTAGCCCACTATCTTGGGATGCCAATATTAACTTTTCATTTCTTGATGTGAATTCACCTCTCCTTAACCATTCCTACATTTGTTCTTGATCAACATGAGGCTCTTCCAGAAGTTTTCTATACTTGCAACTATATTTATGTTTGTTCCACATTTCTTGCTTTCTCATCTGGTCCTTCACCTTATATTCTTTCTTTTATTTTTTAGCACATTCAGTTGCTGCCTGGCTTTTATCTACTTCTGGTTTGATTTCCATTCCTGCTTGACGTCAATATGCTTCTGCTAAATTAAGCAGAGACATTATCTTAGATTTATTCTGCCAAACTAGTAGAACCACAAACGAACAAACAAAAGTAAAATTGCTGGTGAAGGAAGCAAAAATACTCCACATAAAAAAGTGGAGTACTTTTGCATCCTTCACCAGCAATTTTTCATCTTAGATTTATTCTCCTCATGTTTCAAAACTTTCATTACATTTGGATCTTGTGAGGTCAGTAGATATGTGTGGAGTCCCACGATTGCAGATCTATACATGTAATCAATTTCAAGGAGGTCCATCCCTCCTTCGGGATGGGAAATATATAATCTTGGTATGCAGTGATTTTTTAAATCATTTGGTAAGCATGAAGCATCCTTCTTGTTTTAATATCCAATCTATCCAACACTTTTGGGGGCCAGTCAATCACTCCAAAACTATAAGTTAGGACAGGAAGACCAAATTGATTTATCACTTGGATCTTGTTCCTAGATGTCAGTGCTGTTTTCAGGATTAATTTAAGTCTTCCAGTGTACTCCTTACTGAGCTTTATTCACATTTGTTCACGTTTTATTGGTGATCCTTCATCAATTCCCAAGAATTTATACACTCCCTCTTGCTCAAGTTCTTTTATATCACATTTTTGTCCCAAACTGATGTTTTCCTGGTGCTGCAGTTTTCCTTTTTTAAAGATTGCTTTTACACATTTATCAAGACCAAATGATATTCCAATATCATCTGAAAAGGTTTTGACAACCTGCAGCTGTGGTTTCAGTTTCTTATCTGATGAGCTATACAGTTTTAAGTCATTGACAAAGAGAAGATGAGAAGTCATTAGACTTTGTTGTTTTCTAGGAGCCAAATTGTAGTATCTCTGTGGGTGTTCCAGTTGTTGCATGTGTCTGAACAGATTTATGCCTAAGGGGGCATTATATTCAATGACTGGCCTGAGACAAAGACATCCCTCAATCTAGACACAATCCATTTGTTTATAAGCTGTGCAGTATTGAAGGACTTTCTTACAATAACAGACACGTGTTGGTCAAAAGTTAGGTCACTGTCCAAATAAAGTCCCAAATCTTAAACATATGGGCCAATTCTTAGGGGTGCATTGTCAAGGTGGTAATTCCCTGGGGTAGGTGACTTCCCAAAAGATATAGAATGCATTTTTTTCTATTTAGTTTCAGTGTATGATAAAGGCACCAGTTATTTATTTGGGACAAACCTTCCTGCAAGATGGCTAAGTCATTTGGGATTCAATGACTGCTCCTAGCTTGTAGTCATCTGCAAACTTAGTCAGTCAGAGCCCTTTGGTATTGGCTTTTACTTCAGAACAGTAGATGCCAAACAGGAGCAGCCCCAGCACAGAATCCTGGGGGACACCATTGGTGACTGGTGTCTTTGTGGAGGTAACTTCCCCTATTTTGATTATCTGCATACTATCTGTGAGCAAGTTGGCAATCCAGTGGGTGACGCATGTATTTATTCCCAGTTTATTTAACTTTTCTACTATGTCCGAGTGGGAAATTGAGTCAAAAGCTTTGTCCAGGTCAAGGTATGCAGTGTGTACTGTTTTGCCTTCATCCATTGTTTTGGTGACCTTTTCAATAAAATCCACCAGGCTGAGTAAGCATGAATTGCTCTTGATGAATGCAAACTGAAATGGGCCCAGTTTTTGGAGGTTCCATATCCCCATGATAAGTCTTTACATGGCTTTGCATATTAGGCTGATCAGACTTACAAGTCTTTAATTGGGTCTATATTATATATTCAAAGTTTCAAAACTTCGAACCTCATATGTTTGACAACATATGACCAAAGTTTGATACATCAAATATATAATAAAAAATTAAAAGAAAAAACTTACCTTAACACTCCAAGCAGGGGGGCAAGCCCCCCCTGCACCCCCTCCACCCCCCTTACTTAAATATACCAATTCCGAGACTGCGCTTCAGTACAGGAAAAGGGAAATTTTCCCCCTATTCTGCGCGGTACGGAGACATTGCTTTTCACCTTCGAACTTTTCAAAGTTCGATCATATGGTGTCAACCATATGACATTTGAACTTTGAAATGTTCGTTTATTTAATAGGGACCCCTTTAATTGCTTGGGCCTGTGGAAGGTTCTCCCTTATGCAGGAGAATGACTGCAGCTGTTCTCCATTCGCTTGGTACAAAACCTCTATGGAGGGTGAGATTGAACAGTGTTGTTAGGGGTGTGGCTAAATTGTGCTTCATGCCCTTTACTATGCATCCAGGGATATTGTCAGGAGCTACTGATACAGCATTTTTAGTTTTTGATTGCACTTTTAGGACTTGGTCTTGTGTGATAGCTCAAGTGATAGTTTGGCAGTGTCTGCATAATTAGTTTATACTCCACAAATGAAGTATAGGCAAAGGCATCTGGATATGGAAAATTTTACAATCCAAATAATAAGAAAACAAAGGGGGGTGTAGAAAAGAGGATTAGTAATGCAGAAGTTAAAGAACTAGAAACTGAAGTTATAGATTACCTGCAAAGTGAAGGATTTAGTGTAGAAAATGCAACTCTGGCAACATCATAGCATGATGGCAAAATGAGTCCCCAAATTAAGGAGAAACAAGTAGAATGGGAAGCATCTGATCAGTTGCCACATGAAGATACCCTGAAGCCTTCAGTAGGAAACCAATAGAAAAGCTCAGCTGGAGTTGACAGCAAGGGAATGAGCAGGAAACAGTGACAATTCTGACACATTTAATGTTGTGGAGTGATAGGCCAGTGAGTTTCCATATGAAATAATAACAGATGATGCAGGATGCAGCTGAAGAGAATATGTCACAGGGAGATGTTCTGGAACTTTCTGCAGAGTGCCCACAGGAAATGGAGAATAAAGAATGTGACCTCAGTTTAGAAGAAAATGATCCAAGGGAAGAGGTGCTTGATTTAAGAGAGATCAATGAAAGGAACATATTACAGAGAGTCAATAAGACCCGAAATGTTAGAAGTCTGATAAAACAAATGAATACAGTAATCAAGACTACTAACAGAAGTTCATATGATATAACAGAAGTAAACATAATATACTATTGTGCAGCTAAATTAATAGCAGATAAAGTCTTACCACAAAAACACAGGGCAATAAGGGAAAGGAAGGGAAGAAATCAAATGCCATCATGGAAGTTTGACTAGAGAAAACTATAAAGCAATTAACCCATTACATCCAAGTGATGCCTCTGGGTGCATCTGCAGTTACCTCCTACTGACGCCTCTAGGCATCAAATATTGCTTGTTCATATTTGCATTAATAATTTAAAAAACATGGTATATACAAGGTGTGATGCCCCTGCACTGGCCGAGCAATCAAGGAGCCTCAATCCTCACCACTAACACCAGTGAGGGACATGCACATTGGGAGGATAAGTACACACACAGTAAAGTACAATTTCCCTTAAGAACACACAGATATCACAGTCAGTCTGGGGCTGGTTTGTCTCTCTCTCTCTTTCCAGATCTCCATTAAGACTTCCTACTGGCACAGCTGTAGGGTTAAGATCTCAGCCGAGTGGTCAAGCCAAAACCTCCAGCATCCTCTCTGTCCAACCAGTGCTTTGTGTCCCTGCCCAAGTAGCTTACACACACACACACACACACACACACACACACACACACACACACACACACACACACACACTGTGATTTGATTTATATACAAGCCTCCAGGACATAATGATAACATTTCCATTGTCCCAGTATTAAAACAGAGAGCTGCAAAGCTATAAAACAGTACCAATGCAATTACATCTGTATGACACTAGATGACGTTTTTTCTTTTTTTTTTTTTCTTGCTTATATTTTGGCTGAAAGGATTTAATCTAGATTGCATTTATTTTTTAAGATATAAAGTTGAACCCACAGAGAAATTTTATGTAACACTTTTTATTGGAACAAGTTTTCAACATTATTTTATGGATCATATTATTATTATTATTATTATTATTATTATTATTATTATTACTATTATTATTATTATTATTATTATTATTAAGGTTTTTAAAGCATTTTACTATAGGGGTATATATTTTAACTTTTTGAATGACAATGTAATTTTCTTATTGATTGATCAAAATGAGGTTTAGTACTTTACAAGCAGCACCACAGCACTTGCTTTATCTGATGAAGTCTGTTTTTAACTGACGAAAATGCTGTGTAGATTATTCCTGCATTTATGCTCCTGAATTCGCTTAATAAAGCTTGCTTTCAACTTGAGTGCTGTTGTCAAGCCTTCCTTCAGTGCTAGCTGGTTTGCTATTTAGGAGTTGCCTGTACAGTGTTACCAAATACATATGCAAGTACACTAAGAGCTTAAATATCTCTACACAAACCAGCCACAATTAAAAGGTTTAAATATATTTAATAATAAATATTTTATTTTTATTTATTTTATTTAACATTTGTTAACTGGGAAAGTCCGACTTGGAACAAAGCCAATTTTCAGCGGAGGCCTGGAGAGAAATGCTCCAGATGCATGTCTTTGTAATGTAAATAATAAAAGAACAAGACAATACTCAGTAACTCACTACAGCGACAACAGAGTTCAAAATCACAGGAAATACTTTAAAACAACATTGCAGGACAGTCTCGCATAAATACAGAAAACATCTAGACTAATCTTGCTATATTCCTATCTATCTCTAAGAGAAATACTATGATCTAAGTCTTACTTACAGAGCAAGGCAAGTGCTGGCGAGATGTTTACAGGTCCAGAGACAAATACAAAATGCACAGACTTTCTTTCTGAGATAGTTCTTAAATTAATAATACACATTACTGCTGGGTTAGCTAGATGACATCACTATTTGACACCCACCTCTAGTTCCCAGGCTAAACAGATACCAACAGAATGTAATATGTCTCTATGAAAAATACTTATCTCTTAGAAGCTGATAATTATCTCTTAGAAGCTTGCCTGAAACTGAAAGTCATAAACAATTAACACTTTTACATTTTAAACCTTGTAATTATTTCTGTTTTAAGACAATAGAAAGAAACTCTATCTATTCTGTCTTCTAGCTGCGGTAAGCACAATCATCAAAGTATTTATTTATTTTGTCAGAGTTTGCAAGTTAACTCTGTATGTTCCAGTTTTTACTATGAAAACATACATTTGCACAGGCATATAGTCCATATACATTTCTGCTCTTTTCCAGCAGGGTGCACTGTGGTTACATTTTTGAAGCTCAGCACATAACATACAGGTTATTATATTTATAGACAAGCCTATCGATCATATTAATATTTACAATTACAGAATTATTTACAAAGTTCTAGCTAGCTGAGCTGGCAGGCTTCACACAAGGGATCAGAAGATTTTATCTTGAAGCATACATGATGACAAACACAATTGTATTGATATTTGACCTATGTCAATGAGTATTTGTTAGAACTGTAAGGTAATAACTTCATTTTTAAAGGCTCAAGCCACATCCACTAAGAGTTAAAGGTACACACTCAAAAGAGCTGTACTGGAGGGGAATGAGTTAAGACAAGAATTGTCACTGTTAGAAAAGTACAGAAAATGGAACAGAGCAACAAAAATACTTAGAAAGATAGACATAATAAAAGCAACTTGCAGTATTAGAACAGACCAGGATCTATTATACACTATTGCAAATAATAAACTAAAGATATCAGCACAGGAATAAAAACTTATTAGATATGCAGATACATGTAAAGACAAAATATGCTATAAGCAATTTATTGAGAACCCACAAATGTTTTATAGAAAAGTGGGAAACAAAGCAAAAGGAACAGAAACACCACCAAAAAAAGAAGTAATAAATACATTGAAGATGCTGTGGAACAAAACAAACACGCTGAATGGATAGAAGAAGTAATAAATGCATTGAAGACACTGTGGAACAAAACAAACATGCTGAATGGATGGAAGAAGTAATAAATACATTGAAGACGCTGTGGAACAAAACAAACACACTGAATGGATAGAAGAAGTAATAAATACATTGAAGACACTGTGGAACATAACAAACACGCTGAATGGATAGAAGAAGTAATAAATACATTGAAGACACTGTGGAACATAACAAACACACTAAATGGATAGAAGAAGTAATAAATACATTAAAGACGCTGTGGAACAAAACAAACACGCTGAATGGATAGAAGAAGTAATAAATACATTGAAGACGCTGTGGAACATAACAAACATGCTGAATGGATAGAAGAAGTAATAAATACATTGAAGATGCTGTGGAACATAACAAACATGCTGAATGGATAGAATAAGTAATAAATACATTGAAGACCCTGTTGAACATAACAAACATGCTGAATGGATAGAAGAAGTAATAGAAACAGTAAGAAGTTCAAATGTACAGGATATGAAATAGGATGAAGTAAGAGCCAGAGAAATTGAAGCAAAATTAAGAAAAGCTCCTAACTGGAGAAGCCTAGGCCCAGATGCAATACCTAACTTCTGGCTAAAACTATTAATATCTTTAAATGAGGATTTAGCCATGAGTAAGAACAACTTATATGCACACCCTGAACAATGGGAAATTATTTCCTACAGATATTACAACAGGAAAAAAGATACTCCTCCTGAAGAGTGAGCTTGCAAGCTATTCTAAAAACTATAGACCCATAACATGCCTTCTGATGTTGTATAAACTATATACTGGAATTGATGCCGACAGAGTTTATAGTCACTTAGAAGACAACTCAATCATAGCAAAAGAACAAAAGGCTAACAAAAAAAGTCATATGGAACACAGAATCATTTGTTGTTAAACAGAGTCATAATGGAAAATTGTAAAAAGGGGAAGAATCTAATTATGGCATAGATAGATCACAAAAAACATTTGACAGCATCCCACATTCATGGATAAAGGAGTGCTTACAGATGTATAAGATACATTCTGCATTGATCAATTACATTACCATGAGCATGAAACAGTGGCAAGCTACTTTGCAGTTAAGCCATGATAGAAGACAAATTATTATCTTAGGGATAAAAATTAAAAGGGGGATATTTCAGGGTGACTCTGTCACAGTTGATCTTTTGTCTTGACTTTAACCCATTATGCTGTCTATGTAACAGATTAGGTCATGGTTACAACTTGGTTCCCATAAAACAACAAAGTGTAAAGACTTCTCATCTTGTTTTTGTGGATGTTTTAAAACTATATAGTTTATCAGGTGAGGAGTTGAAAGCACAATTGGAAATGGTCAAAACTTTCTCAGATAATATAAGAATGCCATTTGGTTTTGATAAATGTGCAAAGGCAACATTTAAAGCAGGAAAGCTGCAGCACCAATAAAATATCAGTCTGGGACAAGAATGTGATACAAAGGAACTTGAGTGGGAGGGACTGCATAAATATTTGGGAACTGATGAGGGATCAACAATAAAACATGAACAAATGTGAACAAAACTCAGTAAGGAATATTTTAGAAGACTAAAATTAATACTGAAAACAGCCCTGTTGTCTAGGAATCAAGTCCAAGCTATAAACCAGTTTGCACTTCCTGTTCTAACGTACAGTTTTGGGGTGATTGACTGGCCCCAAAAAATAATCGATCAGTTGGACAGGAAAACAAGAAATATGCTTCATGCTTATCAAATGATATATTAAAAAAGATCAGCGTATCCTACGATTATATATTCCTTGCTCTGAAGGAGGTATGAAACTGATTACATGTATAGGTCTGCAGTCATAGGACTGCATACATATCTGTTGAACTCACCAGATCCAAACACTGTGAAAGTTTTAAACGATGAAAAGAGCAAATCTACGGCAACTTCTTTTTTAGTTAAAGCATATCGGTCAGTGTCAAGCAGAAATGGAAACCAAACCAGAAGTACACAAAAATCAGGCAGCAGCTAAATGCGCCAAAAATACTATAAGGAGAAGGATCAGATAAGATGGCAAAAATGTAGAAAAGGCATAACTATAGTTGCAAGTACAGTAAACTCCTGGAACAACCCCATGTCAATCAGGATATGACCAAAAGATGAAAGGTTAATAATAGGGGCCTAGAATTGTGGGTTACATACACACTGGTTTACAAAGTACATTGAACATGTGGGAGAAACAAACAAATGCAGGTTCTATAAAACAGAATTGGAAACAGTCACACTTCTTGTTGCCTGGTGTGATACAGTGTTTTTCAACCGCTGGTCTGCAGACTGAGTCTGGTCCAGCAGAAATTTCCCTACGGTCTGTGAAAGAGTTATTGACACTTATATGCCTGGATCATGTAGCAGAGTGGAACAGGTCAGAGTTGCCTGAGATGACGAGTATAGGCTATCTCTATGCAACAATCCGGAAGAGATTCAATCCCCCCAGGAGACACCAATACACTGTTTACTGGCATGTGCTTTCTCCCAAAGGTGGAGTCCTGCATGAGGATGCAAAACAGTTCCTCTTAAAAAGAACTTACTCAAACAGCTCAGAGTGATAAACCATGTACACTGCACTACTTTGAGCTCCATCACCCACCTGCACCACCATGGTAGCTTGTACCATTATGACATTGTAATCATCCCGCCTTCCTATCTCCTCATAGGCCAAGTACTGTGTCCTTCATTCTGTTCAGCCAGCCAAAAATAGTCAGTTAATGAGCTTGTTATGTATTGTTCCATGGCTGGTAGTGTAGGATGGCAATGATTTATCAGCATCTCTCACTTAATATACTTGTTTTCTATGGTCACACTATGTGTATCTATATCTTTCTCAATCGGTGTGATTACTATGTTAGCATACAATGCTCAAACTGTGATTGTTTTAATTGGTTCCTTTAGAGTAGCAGTCCCCCAAATAATTCTGCTATTTTCACTGGTCCCCAAGTATAAAAAGATTGAAAACTACTGTGATACAGTAATAGTAGAGGGTCTGTATACAGAAAGGTATATTAATGTGGCAAGACTGTTGCACTGGGGATTGTGCAAACATTACAGCGTTGAAGTAGCTGAGAAGCATTGGTAACATGAGCCAGAAAGAATTATAAATAATGATGAAATTTATATCACATGGGATTACCCATTATCAACAGTTCAAAAAATAGACGCGAGAAAACCAGAAGTAGTAATCTATGAAAAGAAGACTAGCATCGATCACTGAAATTGTTACACCCAGTGATTACAGTGTCTTAAGTACAGGCACAATGTTATAAAACACCAGGGTCTGCAGGCAGAAATAAGGGCAGTGTGTTAGAAGGATACTCTGACAGTTCTAATAGTAGCAGTAGGAGCATTGGGACTTATAAAAAATAATTTACAGTCCTATCTAGATATAATACTGATACATGTAACTCCATAAAAAATTACAGGAGTCAATTTGGGGCACATTGTGGGTGCTGCAAAGAGCACTTTTGGCTAGCGTCAAACACTAAAACAATATTAATTTCATGAACTTTAATCATACTTTGACTTAGGAATGGGGTCCATTCCCATCATGGTTTTAAAAACCAAAAAAATTTGGAGAAATACAGGGCATAAGTAATATGTCCTATGCAGACCACCTCAAGGCCCTATCCCTGTATTCTGTCTCCTACAGGCTTTTGAGGGGAGATCTATGCCTGGCATACAGGGCATTGTCAGACAATACTTTGATGGACCTCCTGCATATCCATAAAACAAACAGCATCAGAATTACCCGTTCTAAAGACTTAAACCTTGCCTGTGATATAAATAGGACCTGCTGGAGAGATACCTCGTCTATGGAACAGGCTCCCTATCCACATGAAGCAGAGTTCCTCCCTAATCCAAGTCAAGTGCAACTTGGACAACTGGATGGGAAACCAGAAATTCATACCTGGTTTGGCGCCTATGTCTCTAACAGACAGATGTAACCTATAAATGGTTCATCCCCCAGGCCCATGCTTACACTTATCAAGGGTATCAAAACTCGTCAGAGACTTGGGATGCATGACTAGGCTTAAAAAGGCCCTTGTGGTCATTAGCCTAGTAAACACCTATGAACCTATGAACCTATAAATTAAACCATTAGGGAAAATCTTTCTTGGAGTAAAAGACAAATATTAGAGCTGTGATCCGGAAGGAGGAGTTGTTGAGTGGCAACACATTTTTGGAACAGAGGACAACTGTAAACATTTAGAGAAGATTTGTAAGTGTTAGTGTAGAAAATAGGAGAAGAGAGAGAAATAAGTTACAAAGGCAAGTTATTTCCTAGAGGTATCAGAAGGTGAAAGGAGTTATCATGAGGCACGGAAGAATTATTAGTAATAATTATAACCACAGCTAAAAGAAATGTTGTGGTTATTTTAGGCCATAAGATGATGGGAAAGGTGGCAACAATACAGTTAAATTTAGAGCTGAGTAACCACATTAACAAATGCATATTGTTTGAATAAAGCTGAACAGGGAACATCATAAATAAGAGGAAAGGAAGAAGTGTAAACAACAGGAAGACAATGAAAGCCAATGGTTTAGAGAGCCATAGAAGGCTCTTATCAGAATTAAGGATTCCTTTTGGGTATAACCTATCCTAGGAACACAGCACCTTTTGTAAAGTATGTTCCAAGGTAAATGTATCCAAAAAAGGCCTGAGAAAAGATCTCATGGAGGTGGGTTAAGATCCAGCTGGGATTGTAAGGTATTGTATATGTTGGAACAGAACACCTGGAACTAAGCAGAGACAGGAAGGTAGCCGACAGGGTGCTCCATGGAAAAGAAAACTACATCTCAGCTGTCAGACCCTTTCCAGGTGATCAAAATCTTCAGAGACCACTGATATCATAGGGAGGCAGGCCAGCTAAAGTAAAGTTCTTTTTTTGCCTGGCTTGGTCCTAATTTAGCTGTGTTTACTCTGTAATGTGTTTACTTGCATTTTCAAAGTTTAGCTGCACACAAGGAGGCTATATAAAAATTATTTATCAATTAATTAAATATAGTAAAGCAGGAAGAAAGGCAAAACTAACTAAACACGCTGAATTCATAATTGTCTATTTTGAGCTCAATTCATTATTTAGGCAAAGTTAAATACCATCTTAATTCAAAACATCGAGACCACAACATCTAAAAGCCAAAACATCTAAAACTCATAACATCGAAAATATATAATATGGAATAGTGTATCATGAAACATGTAAATGTTATAGTTTAATCTGTTATTCTTGTCGTATCAGTATGAGATGCTGTAGTTTTTATTCCTATAGTTTTTATTTATATAGTGTAGGAATTTATACTATTTATATAATGTTTATTTTGTCACTCTGTATGTGTTTTTAGGCTACACAGGTAAGTGATATAGACATTATGTGTACATTCTTTATGGTGATCACGATACAGTGGGGTTAGGAAATTTACTTTTTCTGACTGTAGTGCGATCTCAGACTTGGTATATTTAATTTACTGGGGTGTGGGGGGGCAGACCCTCCAACATGGGGGGGCTGCAGGGGGGCTTGCCCCCCTGCAGAAATGTAGTAAAAAGTGTGTTTGTTAGTTTGGTGTTGTTATAGGTGGAGGGGATGTTATTTTTATGTGATTTGTAGTGTTCGATGTTGTGATGCAAAGTTTCAATGTTGTAAAATTTGATGTTATGGGTTTTAGATGTTTTGGGTTTTAGATGTTGTGGTCTCAGTGTTTTGAATTTAGATGTTATGAATTTTAGATGTTTTGAAGTATATATATATATATATATATATATATATATATATATATATATGTATGTATGTATATATATATGTATATGGATCTACTTCACATGGTCGACATTTCAGAATGTCGAAGACCATATGGCTGAGACCATATGATCGACATTCAAAATGTCAACCATGTAATCAAAAAAAAAAACATAACAATAATTTACCTTCACACTGTTTTGAATTTAGATGTTATGAATTTTAGATGTTTTGAAGTATATATATATATATATATATATATATATATATATATATATATATTTATGGATCTACTTCACGTGATCAACATTTCAGAATGTTGAAGACTATATGGCCAAGACCACGAGGCCATATGATCAACATTCGAAATGCTGACCATGTAATTAAAAAAAAAAACAATAACTTACCTTCATACTGCTAGCAGGGGGGCTATGTCCCCCTACAGCCCCCTCGTAACTTAAATATACCAACTCCGAGATCGCACAACAGTGTGAAAGATGGAAATATTTCCATTCCGCACTGTACGGAGATGAAGGTTCCACATGGTCGACATTTCGAATGGCAATCATATGGTCTCGGCCATATGGTCTTCGACATACTGAAATGTCGACCATGTGAAAGGAACTCCACACACACACACACACACACACATATATATATATATATATATATATATATACATATATATAAAACATATTTATACTGACATATATATATATATATATATATATATATATGTATATATATATATATATATATATATATATATATATATATATATATGTATATATATATATATATATATATATATATATATATATAAAAGTATACATATATTTATATACTATATGACATTCAATCAACAACACATTTCATCTAAAAGTAAAAAAATTTCAGAACTGATCTAAAATACATTTGGTTGAAAACACAAATGTCAGAATCATATTTGACAGAAAAATGTGTATGGAAACTGACTGGTGGTATAGTTTTGGATCACAGGAATTAGTATGGGAATTAGTATGGGAATTAGTACGGGAATTAGTACGGGAATTAGTATGGGAATTAGTATTGATCAGTATTTGTACCTCGCAATGTCCAGTTCTTTTGTATCTCTGGCTCTAGAGGTTTGTGTTTGCACATCAGCAGTGATTCACTGTCTGAGGATTTCCCTACTCTCACTGGTTGTGTGAATATGGGGTTAGTCTATTTAAGTAAGGGGAGGGGGTGCAGAGGACTTGACCCCCTGCAAAAATTAAGTTTTGGAAAAGTATTTGCTATATATAATGTTTTAGATATAATGTGATTTGATTGTGTTTTAAAGTAAATGTGTATTAGATGACATTTTTAGATATTTTGTGATTAGATGAAAAGTTTCTTAGATAAAAAAGTAATAGACATAATGTGTGTGTGTCTACACATATGACAGATCCAAAATTGTGAAGTGTTGAAAGGAACAGTACAGACTCTTTAAAAAATGAATTTTTCTCCTTTTCCAGTGGCACACATGGGTAAAGCCCTAATTGCATCCCAGATGACCTATGCTCGATTATCACATACAGCAGCTAGAGGGAACAGGGGAGGGAGGATGGGAGTGAGTGCTATATGGCTCAAACTTCGTGTGGGAAGGAGGTGGTTTGGCTCGTTGCTTGGGCAGCACCTAGGTGAAGCTTTGGGTGGTGCGGTACTTAGGGTTCTGGACCAGAAGAATGAGCTGTTGTGTCATAGCTATGCAGGTCAGGGGTCAGTCATATCTTTGGGTGGTGCAGTACTTAGGGTTCTGGACCAGAAGAATGAGGTGCTGTGTCATAGCTATGCAGGTCAGCGGTCAGTCTTATCTTTGGGTGGTGCAGTACTTAGGGTTCTGGACCAGAAGAATGAGCTGCTGTGTCATACCTATGCAGGTCAGTGATCAGTCATGCAGGAAAGCTTGCGTGGTCCTCCTTCAAAGGCAAGTAACACCGGCATCCCTCATAAGCTGCCAAGGAGATACGAGGAGCTCTGGGGATGGGGTGGAGACCCTGATGTCTGCCTGGATAACGGTGCCGTGATATGCTCTCACTTCAAGAGGGAACAAAGTAGCCAGAAATGGCACTCACTGCTATGAGGAAAGAATGCGCTTGAGGCTTCACTGGAAGCTTCTGGGGGGGGGGTCAGACAGAGGGGTTACAACATAATAATTCTTTTATATTTATTTGGAGCAATAAGATGTGGTAAGTAATTTATTTTTTTGAAGAATAAGATGTGCTAGAATTTAATTAAACATGGAATATTTATGGTTTGTGGTTATATATTTTTAAATGACATTTTTAGAATGCCTAGTTGACTAAATGTGTGTTTGACTTCAGCCATCAATTACTCAGATTGTGGGCAGTTTATCTTGTGGAGGAGAATGACTAATTCTGGAAACTGGCATACAATTCCAAAATTCCTGGCTATGTCCTGATGGAGAATGGGTGGGATGATGTCAGCAGAGAAGGTTACAGATAAGACACTGGGGAAGAAATGAACATAAGAGCTAGTGTAAGGGCATAAAATGGAGTTGTGATTCATTTATCATTGGGAAAAAAGTCCTGACAAAGGGAAAATGGAGAAATTAAGTTATAATGAAACTCTATCTAGGAGTTAGACTTGGGAAGATATGGAAGAAGATAAACAAGGTGATCACCAAGTCAGAGGGATGGGTACATGTGGTTCATGTATACGTAACAACCTACAAGAGGAGACAGTTGAGGGGTAACATGCAGTTAAAGTAATGTGGAAGAGAGATGCAAGGATAAGACATAGGGTATAACCTTGACAACAATGTTATGTCATCGTCTCTGCCAGCATCCAACACTGGAGAGGTCCAAGGTATGCTTAGGAGAAGTTTCAACATCCAGTCCATGTTTATGCCCACAACAGCTGTCTCTAGCAGGCGATGCACTAGATGTACCATGACCCTTGACCCTAGCTAGATGCTGGTGTGCTGCATGATCATGAATGAGATCTGCTACGAAGTCTGCCACTGAGGCAATGGAAACAACCTTGGGGGTGTCATCTCCTGGGTATATATACCTCCACAACAGATAAAGCTGTGGAAGTGCTAGTTTTGTGGAACAGGGTTGTGGTCATCCATGGCTACAGTGGTTACCATCTGTAGATTCAGCAATGATCTGGCTTCATGTATGGCTCCTCACCCCTAGCAGGAAAGCCAGAGGATTTCCTGCACATTCCAGTGTGTGACTGAGTGCATCCACACAAACACACACACAGGGCATGCTTCCCATAAGTCATCACACACACTCTGCATCAACCTCACTAACTCAGCCAGGCTGTAGTGGTATTAGCCTGTGCCTCCATGATGGCCCTGCACATATGCTGTGTTACAGCCACTGACACACACATCTCACGGAGAGGGCGTTAACCATGTCTCCAGTGAGCACCAATCTCCCCTCCCCCATGTGGACCTCTCTGCCAATGGGCACCTGAGTACCTTCTGACATTTGTTTACTAAAGGACAGAACACTTCACTGATTGATTGTATCCTCATTTACCTGCCCTCTTTGTGAGGTGTGGATAGCCTGGATATTGGCTAACACAGATGCTATGTCCATGGTCTATGATGGGGATGCAGTGGTCACATTCCATGTCCAACACACAGCCTGTGCTCCCTGACTGTACCAGATCATCTCCGACATCATTATCAGAGACTGCAGATCCTCCAATCAGGTGAGGGCAGTTCCACAGTGATGGTACTGGATAAAAAAAAAAAATTCACCTTTGAATACGCCTAAGCACAAAATATCCTGTGTATGACCCAGCACCAGAAGTATAAATGCAATAGAGTTTTAGAAATATTAACGTGATAACTATAAATACTTCAATTACATATCTTGTAGCAATAAGAAGGTTAATCCTGATGTATGTGTCTACAGAAAATCAGATACCTTTAATAATTCTGACAGTGACTAAAGGGTTCAAAGGTCTTACACAGAAATAGGCCTACATGCCTGGGGCAGTTCCAGTTGATTGTCTTTGTAGCCAGTCCAGCTCTCCCAAACATCCAGCACTGCACTGTGGGACTCTGCTCAAGTGCCACTCAGTGTCTGTGAGAGGTGGTACACTTGACAGTCCCCTACCAGCTGCCTTTCCAACTTATGAAAGAAAATAAGATCGTTGTTGGACAGTATATGTGATGTCACCAGCCCAAGAGCTCACCATATTCTAAAAGTGGTTGTGGCCTCCAGTCGCATTGACATCTGCCACATTATCGTCCCAAGCATGGTCCTGGTAGGCCTGGTTAGCTGCATGCAGGCTAAACAACCATCGTTCATGGAAACTGAGGACCTGGAGTTACACCTCATTCTCCACATCTGAGAACTTCCACTTATGGATGGATTTCTAGATAGAAGTCCTAGAGTTCACAGTGTGCTTCTTCTTTCCTTGTTTTTATACGTTGCTCTGTAGGTATGGGAAAACAGTCGAATAATCACCCTTGTTCCTGTTTGTCCCTGAAAAATGCTTACACCACCGCCACCAGCCCCCCAACCATATAGCTTGCTGCTTATGTGCTTGAGAGTTATATATCAGTATCCACACACTGTAATTAATGTCAGGCAATTCATTTTACTGAGCATGTCCCTCACGAAACAATATCCATACCACTGCAAATGACCATGTGACGTTGCTGTTGTCCTCAGGGTTAAAAAGGTTTGGCAAATCACACGTGTGTATGTAATGTATCCCACACACAAAGTCATTTACTGAAAGTGGTACTAGAAGCCCACCTAGAAGATTATAAACTGCACTCTGATTATGTGCTGTTGGGGGGTGTCTCCCCATGTTGCTTAACAATCCTTCAGCTGATCCTAGTGCTTTATCCTTGCAGTCCCCTTCTCAATACACTTTCCCAAAAATGCACTTACAAGTAGCAGCAAACTTAGCTCTTACTATTTCAATAGCAGTAAAACAGAATCTGCACTTGAAAAGATGGAATTGCAAAATGTAGCACCAACTGCTCTTTGCATAAATCCAACTCTCTGTTACTAGATTGGCCTCCCTTTACTCTTACCTGCTGAGAAAAATCATTCTCCAAGCTCACTCCAGCCTGCTGGAAAAGTCTACCAGATGATATTAAACAATCTGATAATCGTGTTTCTTTCAAAACAACTCTCCATACTTTCTTAGTTGAGGAAAGCAAATGTAATACTCGCTAATATATCTGATGAACTTTTTCCTTTGCCAGTCTGCTGTTATAAGACCCATTAGTTTCTATTCTCCCCCACTTTTGTTATTCCATGTCATAGCTTTCTGAACTGTTTACTGGATGCTATCCTTGCTGTACAGTTAAACAATTTTAATCAAGTGTATATAATCACATTATGCTTTGTTTTTTATTTATTTTATTTTACATTTGTTGACTGGGAAGGTCCGAATGGATATATGTCCATTTTCAGCGGAGGCCCGGGGAGAAAAGCTCCATACAGAAGACATAAGACAGAACAGCATAATACAATGTAAAATACAATAGAGAAATACAATCCAGAGAAATTTTTACATATTTACATAACGAAACCATTCCACTATTAGTATAATTCAAGATAGAGGTTATGTACTGCATACATTTTCTATTCTATTGTATTTCTGTGATTTGAGACAATGTAACTTGTTATATTTCACTCTGTTGAATATAGTCTCATTACGCATTTTTTCTGTACTATCTACTCTTTTTGTCCTATTATAGGTTCATAAGATCATAGGTAAGTACTAGGCTAGCTGCAATTGCATAATGATATGGTTTGAGCCCTTGTAATTTGTTATTGCCTGCATGACCTGGTTCATGACTGAAAAGGGTCTACTTGGACCAATCTATCTACCACATTTAACAAACACCAAATAAAATAAATAAATAAAAACAGCAATTATCTTGTAGAAGCAGAGCTTCAGTTTTGCTTGAGCAATTCTGTATTTCAGATATGCTGTAATTTTCAAACTTGACTACTCTACAGTTTCTTCCATAATGAGATGAGGCTCTCTGCTTACCCTTGCGCTTATATAATGCAGATTCACCTGGCTGGGCATGATGATTATGTTAATTAAAGCCCAACTCAATATTGTTTCTGAATCACTCAGTTTGCATAAGGAACACACCTACTAACCATCATGGTGTCATTACAGTGGCATGAGTCACCTCAATTCAGACCGCCTATGCTGATAGAAGGATGCAGTTAAACAGGGGTTACCACCTATGTACTGTGAGTCGAACTTATCTTAGCTGCATATCTGGCTGGCTACTGCATGCCATCCACAGATATTACACAGTGCTCTATTTATCTTTATAGCCCTTTAGGACATTGAAATGAATAGTCACTTCCACAAGAGGAGATTGAAGTGCCTTAGAGCACACCAGGGTCAGTATTCTTGCTTCAGAATGTACAGCTTATAATGTTAACAATAGTTGTTGTATCTTTCGGCTTTTCCCGGTTAGGGGTCGCCACAGTGGAACTCTGGTCCACTAATGACTGGCAGTAGATTTTTACGTACCGAGTTGCAAGCCCTGACGCACAATCTTCAACGAAGGTACGCTCATTCATGCATGTCTCCACACAGAAGATGCTTTAGCTGAGAATCGAACAGGACAACGTCTTACTGTGAGACGACAATGCTACCGCAGCACCACCACCGCAGTTTAGATTTATTTTCCAAAAATATATATCTTGCCACTTCTGTGATAATTATCACATGTCAAAGGTAACAGTATGAGTGTTGAATGTTATTACTGTGTGTTTGCGCATGCATTCTGCTGTATACTAGGACAAGGGGGTCAGAATGTTAAAGCTGTGATCCCACATAGTAAGAATGTGTGTGGGTTCAGTCCCCCTCCCAATTTGTGTTATAATATTTCAGTTGAGGTGTCTGTTCATTATACCACCTGAAGCTTTAGATGTGACCAATATGTATGAGCAATATTTCAGGGTGGGTGGACAATAGTTGTTAATATACTTATTTCCTTTGCTTATATCCTGTTAGTAAATTGAATATCTGGGCAGCATTTTGTCTTTGTATAGTTACATTTATCTTTATCTCAGCCAGCATGACTCCATCTTGGACTACAGGTCCCTTTACTTTGTCAAAGTAGCTCATCACATTGATTCTTTGCCTTTTGGAATGTAGGTGGGATCGGGCCACCCTCTCACCTGTGTATGGGAACAGGGATGCTAACTTGGGAGGTGTTTTTGCTGTTACTTCATGTATATTTAGTGTGACATCTACAACAACTGGAAAGGCCGCAGAAATACCTCACAAAGAGGATTACCGGCCTCAAACAGATGCCCTCATGAACCGTCTCAAAAAACTCCAGCTTTACTCCGTCACATATCGCCTACTCAGAGGTGATCTCTGCCTAACATACAAAGCTATGTCAAACCCAGAGCTGTTGGACATGCTCCACTTAAAGAAATCCCAATCCCTCTGAGCTACACGCTCTAGGGACCTAAACCTTGTCACCACAATAAACAGAACATGCCGGAGGGACAGATTCCTGTCCCAGAGTCTTCCCATACTCTGGAATAAACTACCTATCTATATCAAACAAAGCTCCTCATTAGCACTCTTCAAGAAAAATCTTGATGGCTGGATGGGAAATAGAAAATTCACCCTGGAGATCACCTCTGTGGCTCTGCTCGATAGTGGCACAGGAAAATAATTTTCTTGGGTGGCAAAAGCCAGGGTACCTTTTTGGCTGGGCTTGTATAGGCCCCAGGGCCGATAGCCTAGTACCTAACTATGAACCTATGAACTTAATCATAGGACGAGTAATATTAGCTCTATGTTTTCAGTGTAATTTCTCATGCTCCCACCCTCTTTGTTGGCAGCCTTTCTATTACATGCATTTATTCTTACTATGTTTTCTCCATTATTTTACTATTATATGCAACAGCGTCATGACTTGCACCTATCCCTATGGAAAGGCCTGTTGGCCTCCACAGGTGGCAACAGGAGTGCTACGACCACCACAAGAACCCAGCACAGCAGAGTCCCAGCCTGCCACAGTCACTTCCACACTTCCGAACCTACCAGCACCAGCCACTATAGGTAGCCTTGCTCCAGATGCTGGGACCTTGTCCAGCACTGTCTCCATCACATGAGCTGGGGTCCAGTGGTTGACAGTCCCCAGGATGGTGAGTAGCTGTAAGAGTCTGTAGCTGCAGACACCCCCTCCTATTCCCTATCCCAGTGTTCCCCTTTCTTTTGTGTCCACGACAATCCCTGTTGGTTGTTCAATCTTTCCACTCAACATTATTCTCCTCTTAGTTTGTCTGATGTCTCCTTCAACACTGTGCTACCCCTTTCTTCACTCAACCCTTCCATTGTGTCGGTCTTCCCCTGCTAGCTAACCTAACCCTCTTACCTTCTTCTGATGTCCCTTACTGCCTTCATCAACTTACCTTCTTTTTATGCAAGAAAAATTGGCACTCGTCCTAAAAAAAAAAAAAAAAATGAATCCACCATCCCTCCCTCCATCCTACTCATTCTTTAGTTGCTCGTCTTCTGTTCTACCCAATGTTTGCTTCCCCTTTTCATCTATTTCCTATTTCCTGTACTCCCAATTCCACCTTATAATCTGGCTAAAAATAAACATGCCTCACACAGGCCCATCTAGGACTTTCCACTCACACATTTCCACCTAGGTCTTCTAATTCACTTACCTTTTGTGATTATACTGTGCATTGTGGGCTCCAAAGAGCACAAGCGATGTTTGTGTACATCTGCCTTGCACTGCTCATTGTATACCAAAAAGCTAAGCTGCCATGTTTCATAAGACCAACTATTAAGTATAAGACTGTCATAAACTGCATATACTGGCCTTGGCCAGTGCAAATCGTGCACATGAGCTGATCATCAATTCAGGGCAGCAAGCCAATTCAACATATGGTACAGCTTTCAAGATATGACTTCCGCTTGCCAAGTATTAACTTACCAACCAGAGCTGAGTCATGCTCAAATAGGACCATAGGTAGGATAATGGACCCCCTACACACAGCAATATGAATATACCATTACTAGCCTGTCTCGCCCCAATTACCATAAAATACTTTTCAGATCTGTCAGTGTGCATACTTTTTTATAAAGATCATATAGATTTGGATTTAATTTTAAATTGTTCCTTTAAATTGTACATCAGAGACACTGACTGATATTTGTTAAACAAAACAGTATCACTCTGAAAACAGATTTAGCAAGAGCAAAATTAAATCTTCCCTTGGAACTCATACTTATTCAAAATGCATCTGGCAACCCATTAGTTTAACTACAAGACACATGTGGGGACTCATAGTCAAATAGCAAATGGTAAAACATTAATTAGTACCTATGTGAAGGATGCAGGAATTTGAAAGACAAATATGCAGTACATTTGCTAACACCTTGGGACAGCCCACAAGATGAAAATGTCCCTTTTCAGGGGTAACCTAGGAGCACTGTTTGGTGAACTACCATGGTCAGAATTACATAGCAGGCGAATGTAGGCTGAGGGAATCAAACCCTGCACTACCACTCTAAGCCTTACTCATCTGCAGCAGTCTGTCTGATACTTAATGCAGATGAGTAGCAGACAGACTGCTGCAGCTCAGCATAGTGTACTTCATATCTGTGTTCCTGCAAAAAAAAGCTAAATTAAAAATGGGTTCACAGTTAAAAAATAACATTAAAATTATAGAATTCATGCTGTCCAGTTTAGTCTCACCCAAATAACAAACATGCTGTCAGCAAAACAAGGAAACCAAGGAATGTACTCAAAGAACACGGTTTATATGATGATGCTCCTGTTTACTACAATCAGTTCCTTCCTTTACACCGTAACTACAGTGGGTTGCATTTGAGCTAATGAAAAAGACTTCCTGGAGATCAAATCAAAGTATGGTCTTTTTCTTTTGCCAGATACCGACACTGAAAGTATAGCAGATGAGCAGAGAAGGTAATCAAAGTTTCTTTCTTCTTTCTTTTATTATGGCTAGGCTGGGCCCCTTCCCCCAGAAAGCACTGGGCCTTAGGCAGCTGCCTAGGCTGCCCTGTGCTTAATCTGGCTCAGATGCCAACAATGCCTGTGAATGATAGATTAGGCCCCAAAGGTGGCGTTCTGAGGAATTGTTGTCGACTGTCATTCTTTTGTTCTGCAAGTGTATGACACACAACTTCTCTGTGTTTCTCTACAGGCTTTATGTCTCACCGCTGCTGTAGCTCAGCCTGTAAGTGAAGAGCTTTGCACAATACAAGTGAGGAAGGTTGTGGGTTTAAGTCACATAGGGCTCCATAGGCACACCATTGTTTAAGTTGGGTGGCTGTTTTCTGACATTTGCATTATAGTATAGGTAATGTGGTCTATTAATGCAATGCTTTCATATGGTTGATATATTTCTAATTTTCTCTTACCCACCCATGTATGTGTATGACTTCATGTTTTTTTTTTTTTTATATTCAGTTAGCTGACATTTATATATAGCAGCATCCAGATCAGACCCCTGCCCTCATCCAGGCCTGTTGCACCACAACCAATGGCCACTACATTGCCAACAGCAACATGACAGCCTGTAGTGTCCCCAGCTGCCACCCCCCCTCCCAGCAGCACTGCTGTCTTTCCTATACCTTCTGTATTGCTGTCGTCATCCCTCATTGTGTCCTTCTCTCTTCAGTCTTATCTAGGCTACAGTATACGTTTGGGGGTAGCCTAGTACCTTCTCTATTCTCGTAGCTTCATCGTAAATTACCTTATTACCTTCCACAAGTTATCTACTCTGCATGCATGTATCATCCAGTCAAACAACAAGCCTCATGAACCACAAATTATCTACTCTGCATGCATGTATCATCCAGTCAAACAACAAGCCTCATGACCCACAAATTATCGACTCTGCATGCATGTATCATCCAGTCAAACAACAAGCCTCATGACCCACAAATTATCGACTCTGCATGCATGTATCATCCAGTCAAACAACAAGCCTCATGAACCACAAATTATCTACTCTGCATGCATGTATCATCCAGTCAAACAACAAGCCTCATGACCCACAAATTATCGACTCTGCATGCATGTATCATCCAGTCAAACAACAAGCCTCATGACCCACAAATTATCGACTCTGCATGCATGTATCATCCAGTCAAACAACAAGCCTCATGAACCACAAATTATCTACTCTGCATGCATGTATCATCCAGTCAAACAACAAGCCTCATGACCCACAAATTATCGACTCTGCATGCATGTATCATCCAGTCAAACAACAAGCCTCATGAACCACAAATTATCTACTCTGCATGCATGTATCATCCAGTCAAACAACAAGCCTCATGACCCACAAATTATCGACTCTGCATGCATGTATCATCCAGTCAAACAACAAGCCTCATGACCCACAAATTATCTACTCTGCATGCATGTATCATCCAGTCAAACAACAAGCCTCATGACCCACAAATTATCGACTCTGCATGCATGTATCATCCAGTCAAACAACAAGCCTCATGAACCACAAATTATCTACTCTGCATGCATGTATCATCCAGTCAAACAACAAGCCTCATGACCCACAAATTATCGACTCTGCATGCATGTATCATCCAGTCAAACAACAAGCCTCATGAACCACAAATTATCTACTCTGCATGCATGTATCATCCAGTCAAACAACAAGCCTCATGACCCACAAATTATCTACTCTGCATGCATGTATCATCCAGTCAAACAACAAGCCTCATGACCCACAAATTATCGACTCTGCATGCATGTATCATCCAGTCAAACAACAAGCCTCATGACCCTGTAGTTTATTTCTCTAGCTGCAACGCTTTGCATGAAATTGCACTGAGCACCACTGCAGCTCATGCTTGATAGATGAACTAATGACCCAAAAGAAAAATAAAAATAAATGAACAGCAATCCACTTCAAAACATTTCCTGGCTTATGCTTTCCTTGATGTCTACCAGCTGAGTCTCCTAGTATTCAAGGATATGTTGCAGCAAAGTACGAAATGTAGTCGGCTCATGCTTGGAGTACCTGTTACACCACATGAACACATCAATGTAAGAAGGCACCATCTGAGCCCTAGTACTATTCGTTTCCTTGAAACATCTGTTTAGTCTCAACGAGTATAGTTCAACAGCATTGTGTTTGTCCTTGTAATGGGGGTTAAAAACATTTGTAAATCTTTTACTGCCTGGTGCAGGCATGTCATACCTTCAGTTCCAGCAGTATCCCTATAAGCTGCCCATTCATTTAGGAGGACAGTGTGGCTAGGTAACACATGAGCTATGATAACTTGGAGTAGAGTCCTGACTTCACAATGAGATACAAATGTAATACAGCCTTATTTTTTGCTGCAGTCATAGATACCAAGTACCCATGTGTCTAACAGTCCAACATATCTTCCCTCCTTGTCCTTGGCATGAGGATTGAGAGATTTGCCCACTTATACCACTTGCCTTTGCCCTCCTACACCAATCAGATCATCTTCTAAGTCTGAATATCTCTCAAAAACTTGTACCAGAAAATGGAAATCAAAGTCTAAACCATCTGTATTTGAAGTATTCTATATTATAAAAGAGATAAAATAACTGGAATAGGGATATTTTGAAAAAGGAAGGAGCAAATTGCATAGAAATAAATGGAAATTGTGGGAAAGTACAGTTGTGTAAAATCTTACCATAAGAGTAGATGTCCTTGCCTTCACTGCTGCAGTATTCCTTACTAATGGGATTTCCTGCCGTGAAGCCCTCCATCCGGACAGTTTACAAAAGATTTCCTTTGCTTTAAGGTAAGCTGACTGTCACCTGCTTACTCCTTGCATAAGGTAGGGCATAAAGGTGATGTTCAGGCGTACCATCCTCAGAACAGATTGCCCCAGTAGGAACAGCAGTCCAAGGAAAACCAAGGAGAATCTGCACAGCCAGGAAGGGAAAAAACTAGGGGGATAGAGGGAGGGAGTGAGTACTGCAGTGATGAAGGGAAGGACATCTACCATTATGGTAAGATTTTACACAACTGTACTATGTTCTTATATTCACAGCTGCAGTATTCCTTACTAATGGGAGAGTGGAAAGGCTCAAGAAGAAACCTGGGAGGAGGAAGCAGCAGGGCCCTCCAAGAAGCCATGAAGAATGGCAGCAGCAAAGCCAGCTTTGGAGATACCATCCAACTGGTAATGTTTGGTAAAGGTACGCACAGAAGTAAGGTAGCAGGGCAGCAGCAACACCAGCTCTGGCGATACCATCCAACTGGTAATGTTTGGTAAAGGTACGCACAGAAGTCCAGGTAGCAGGGCAGCAGCAACACCAGCTCTGGAGATACCATCCAACTGTAATGTTTGGTAAAGGTACGCACAGGAGTAAGGTAGCAGGGCAGCAGCAACACCAGCTCTGGAGATACCATCCAACTGGTAATGTTTGGTAAAGGTACGCACAGAAGTAAGGTAGCAGGGCAGCAGCAACACCAGCTCTGGAGATACCATCTAACTGTAATGTTTGGTAAAGGTACGCACAGACCACCAGGTAGCAGGGCAGCAGCAACACCAGCTCTGGAGATGCCATCCAACTGTAATGTTTGGTAAAGGTACGCACAGAAGTAAGGTAGCAGGGCAGCAGCAACACCAGCTCTGGAGATACCATCCAACTGTAATGTTTGGTAAAGGTACGCACAGAAGTAAGGTAGCAGGGCAGCAGCAACACCAGCTCTGGAGATACCATCCAACTGTAATGTTTGGTAAAGGTACGCACAGAAGTAAGGTAGCAGGGCAGCAGCAACACCAGCTCTGGAGATACCATCCAACTCGTAATGTTTGGTAAAGGTACGCACAGAAGTAAGGTAGCAGGGCAGCAGCAACACCAGCTCTGGAGATACCATCCAACTGTAATGTTTGGTAAAGGTACGCACAGACCACCAGGTAGCAGGGCAGCAGCAACACCAGCTCTGGAGATACCATCCAACTGTAATGTTTGGTAAAGGTACGCACAGAAGTAAGGTAGCAGGGCAGCAGCAACACCAGCTCTGGAGATACCATCCAACTGGTAATGTTTGGTAAAGGTACGCACAGAAGTAAGGTAGCAGGGCAGCAGCAACACCAGCTCTGGAGGTACCATCCAACTGGTAATGTTTGGTAAAGGTACACACAGAAGTAAGGTAGCAGGGCAGCAGCAACACCAGCTCTGGATATACCATCCAGCTGGTAATGTTTGGTAAAGGTACGCACAGAAGTAAGGTAGCAGGGCAGCAGCAACACCAGCTCTGGAGATATCATCCAACTGTAATGTTTGGTAAAGGTACACACAGAAGTAAGGTAGCAGGGCAGCAGCAACACCAGCTCTGGAGATACCATCCAACTGGTAATGTTTGGTAAAGGTACGCACAGAAGTAAGGTAGCAGGGCAGCAGCAACACCAGCTCTGGAGATACCATCCAACTGTAATGTTTGGTAAAGGTACGCACAGAAGTAAGGTAGCAGGGCAGCAGCAACACCAGCTCTGGAGATACCATCTAACTGTAATGTTTGGTAAAGGTACGCACAGAAGTAAGGTAGCAGGGCAGCAGCAACACCAGCTCTGGAGATACCATCCAACTGGTAATGTTTGGTAAAGGTACGCACAGAAGTAAGGTAGCAGGGCAGCAGCAACACCAGCTCTGGAGATACCATCCAACTGGTAATGTTTGGTAAAGGTACGCACAGAAGTAAGGTAGCAGGGCAGCAGCAACACCAGCTCTGGGATACCATCCAACTGTAATGTTTCGTAAAGGTACGCACAGAAGTAAGGTAGCAGGGCAGCAGCAACACCAGCTCTGGAGATACCATCCAACTGGTAATGTTTGGTAAAGGTACGCACAGAAGTAAGGTAGCAGCTTCACGAATAGAATTAGCATTTAAGCCTTTGAAAAAAGCACCAGAATAAGCCACAGTTCTAGTGGAATGAGTCTTAACAGAAGAAGGAAGGCTGTTGCCATGAAAAGTGTAACAAAAGGAAATAGTCTTTGAAGTCCAAGTGAAAATAGTTTGCTTGGAAACAGCAAAACCTAAAGACCTAGGATGAAAGGAAACAAATAACTGGTCAGACTTCCTGATAGCTTTAGTTTTATCCAAATAAAATCTGAGCTGTCTATGTACATCTAAGGAATCTAGCACCCTCTCACTGTCAGATTGCGGAGAGGGAAAAAGGTAGGCAAATTAATAGACTGACTAAGTGACAACTCATTAACCACCTTGGGCATAAAATAAGGATTAGTACGCAAGGACACCCTGTCCTCATGAAATATCAAAAAAGGTGGACAAGCCATAAGGGCTTGCAACTCAGACACCGTCTGGCAGAAGTAAGAGCTAACAAAATAACTGTCTTCCAAGAACAATGTTGCAAGGAAGCTGAAACAGCAGGCTCAAAAGGAGCCTGAGTCAATTTTTTTTCAGAACAAAATTAAGATTCCAGGGGGGAGAAGGAACAGGCTTCCTGGGAGGTCTAATATTAAGGACACCTTTAAGAAACTGCTTAGCCTCAAATCTAAAAGCTAATGGGGGAGTTAAAGGCAGACAAGCAGAAAGAGCTGATAAGTGGGCCTTAATAGAAGAATAGGCCAAATCAGCATTGAGCAACTCATACAAATAAGAAAGAATGCAAAGGAACATCCACAGAAAGTGGATCCAGGTCACGAGAAAGACACCAAATAGAAAACCACTCCCATTTAGATAAGTAGGATTTCCTAGTAGTAGGTTTCCTGGCCTCCTGCAGGACCTGCAGCATGTCCGCAGAAAAAAGGTGTCTATGAGGAATCAAAACCATATCAATTACAGTGTCAGTTGAAGTGTGGACAGGTGGGGATGGATGAGAACCCTTGTCTTGTGTGAAGAGATCCACCCTGAGAGGTAACTTGTGATGATTGCTCCTGGCAAGATGCAGAAGTAGAGGGAACCAGTGCTGTTGTGGCCAAAAGGTAGTCACCGACAAGATTTTGGGAGCATTCCATTGAGTCTTGAACAGGACTCTCGGAATGAGAGGAAGGGGAGGGAATGCATAAAGAAACATCCCCTTCCAAGAAAATGAGAGGGTGTCCACCTTCCAGACCAGAGGACTTGGGACTCTGGCACAAAACAGAGGAAGTTGTTTGTTCAAAGAGGAGGCAAAGAGATTTACCTGAGGAGTACCCCACTGGTGAACAATGTCCAGAAACACATCCCTGTGAAGCATCCAGTCATGGGATTGAGTGAAGGACCTGCTCAGATTGTCAGCCACAATGTTCCAATCTGAAGGAATGTAAACTGCCTGAAGAGACACACGATACTGGATAGCCAGATCCCATACCAGAAGTGCCAGCCAGCAAACATGGTAGGATCTCATAACCTCCCCCCAGTTTGTTGATATACAAAATGACTGTGGTATTGTCCTTGAATACCTTGACAGGCCCTGCAGTGAAGAGAGGATGAAAGGCCTGAAGAGCCAGCAGAAGAGCCATCATCTCTCTGATGTTGATGTGCTCCTTCTGATGACGAGGCGACCACACTCCCTGAACCTTCAGGGACCCAAATGTTGCTCCCCATCCCACATCTGAAGCGTCTGTGAAAAGATCCTGAGAGGGAAGCGGAGGCTGAAACAGGAGCCCTGGATTCAGAGACAACTGCTGAATCCACCACAGAAGTTCAACCTTGAGTTACGGGAGAAGAGGAACAGGAAAGTCTAGAGGTTGTGCATGCTGAAGCCAGACTGACTTCAGAAACCACTGGAACTTCCTCCTGTGGAGCCTGGCCAGAGGAAGCATTGGAATGGTGGAAGCCATGAACCCCAAAGCTCTCAGAAGCTCCTTGGCTGAAACAGAGGTCAGGGAAAGAAGAGTTTGAAAGAAAGAAATGAGAGTCAATGCCTTTGTAGGAGGCAGGGATGCCAGCATTGGCACCGTTTGAAACCTGCAATCCAGAAAAACATGATCTTGAGAAGGAGTCAGGGAAGACTTGTTGAAGTTTATTGTGAACCCCAGGCTCTGAAGAAGAGAAATGGTAAAATGTAGATTTTGCAAAAGGACCTTTGGAGAAGATGCCTTAATCAGCAGGTCATCCAAATAAGGAAAGATTTGGATCCTTGAAGCCTGCAAAAGGCAAGCACAGGAGTGAAGAACACCCTTGGGGCAGTAGAAAGGCCAAAGGGCAAAGCACAGAACTGAAAATGCCAGGAAGCAACAGAAAAACGCAAAAATATCCTGAAAAAAGGATGGATTGGAATATGGAGATAAGCATCCTTGAGGTCCAGAAACACCAGAAAGGCCTGAGGGAGCAAGACAGGGATAAGGGACTGAAGGGACAACATCCGAAAGGAAGGCACCTTCAGAAAGGTGTTCAGATGGGAGAGGTCTGGAATAGGTCTCCAAGTACCTTCTTTTCTGGGCACTAGAAACATTCTGGAATAAAACCCTTTCCCCTTTGGGATACAGGCACTTTTTGAATAATACCCTGAGACAAGAGGTCTCGAAAAACCTCTGGGAAAAAAGGAAGCTGTTCCTGAGGGGGCTGAGGAATGCCCAAAAAAGGAGGATGGGAAATCCAGACCATGACGTACCCTTGATGAATGATTGACAAAACCCAAGAATCCTGGGTGATCTGGAGCCATGCAGGAAGAGAGAGAGAGAAAGGTGAAGAGACAGAGGAATGTGGCTGGGAATGGGTGGATAGTCAGACAGTACCTGGTTTGTCAGGAAAGGAAGGCTTAAGAATCCCTGCAGTCTGAGTGGCTTTAGCAGGAGGAGTCCATTTACTACCCTTTTTAAGTTTAGAAGGAGGGTGAGACTGCCTACAAACAAAGGCTGGCTTAAAAGGGTAGCTCCATTGAAATTTAGGCACAAGAAAAACAAAGACATGCTTAAGCTCCTGCAAAGCCTTCCCCTTGTCCTTAAGAGACTTAAATAAACCAGCAGCCGCTTCACCAAACAAAAGAGTATTATCCAAAGGAGCATTCAGCAACTTATCCTTAATATCATCAGGCAAAGGTTGAAGCTGAAGCCAGGAATATCTCCTCAGAACCAAGCCAGAAGCAGCAGCCCTTGAAGAGGCATCTGCAGCATCATAACTACACTTGATAGAATGACAAACTACCTGAGAGGAAGTCCCAAGCAAGGAAAGAACAGAAGATTTACCCTCAGAGTAGGGAAGATCAGAAAGAACCTGACAGGCCTGAGAAAGAACAGCCAAGATGTACCTAGAAATATGGGTCTGATAATTAATAGCTCTAAAAGCCAGGGTAGAGGAAGTATAAATCTTCTTACCCAGCCTATCCATGGTCCTACTGTCCTTGTCAGAAGGCAATAACTTGGACGAAGGAAGCAATTGAGACAGCTTATCAGGGGCTACGGACACCACAGAGGGGTCAGCAGCAGGACATTTAAGCAAAAAGGACAATCCTCAGGCACCCTGTAAAAGAAATCTTCCTGGGAGCAGGGGGCAGAGAATCTGGCGCTTTAAAGGCAGTGGGAAAAAAATCCAATAAAGCAGGCAAGACAGGAGGAATGGATGCAGGTTTAGGAGATTCCATTTGCAGTAACTCATAGCATCTCTTATGGATATCTGAAACCTGGGCACAATCCCACTTAAAAAAGTCCATCATCCTAGAGATTGTGTCCCCAAAGGAAATTTCCTCAGAGGGATTATCAAGAGTATGAGAATCCTCCTCCTCAGACCCATAGTCTAAAGGAGAAGGAATCTGGGCAGAATAAGCAAGGGAGTCGTCATCAGAATCCACCTCAGAAGAATGGAATTCTCTTGGCCTTTTAGGGGAAGAGGCAGACCAAGGAGAAGCAGGAACTGAAACCCCTTGAGGAGGCCGCAATGACAGTAAAGCATTAAATAACCCCTGAGTAAAGGCCTGCCACTCATTTTGTAGATCCCTAGGAGCAGAAGCAACATGGTTAGTTTTCTGTTTCTTCCTCAAAGGGGCAGCTGTCCTGGAAACCTGAGAAGGCCCAGACTCAGGACAGCATTCCTCAACTGCAGTAGAAACCTCTTCCCAAAAGAGAAACTGCAGAACCCCATTAGACCCCTCAGAAACAGTCAACCGTGGTTCCCTCTGAATGCCCAAAATGGACACCTGCAAAGCCCTGTCAGACATGCTACATGCCAAATCCTCACCGGCCTCCAACCTAGACGTGGCAGAAGAATCTGACAAAACAACCCAGTGAGCCTCCGGGTGCATAATAATCTCAGGAGAAACACCCGACAGAGGCTAGACAGCAGAAGTTTCTGGCCTTACCTTATGCACCTTCTTCTTCCTAGACGCCTGACCCTCGGGGCAGGAAGTTCCATCCATAGTACCCGCAGCAAGAAGCTAATGTTGCTGGTTCTCAAGGTACAAGAAAAGGGAAGAAAGCCTACTACAAAGAGTTTTGGGGACAAACGCCTGACAAATTGAACAAGATGTATGGTCGTGAGCAGCACCAAGGCAAAAAAGACACTTATCATGATGGTCTTTATGGGGAATCAGTCTCCCACACTGGCATTTACCCTTTCTGGATGACATTAACTCCAAACAGCACTAAAAAAAAACAGAAAACATAACCCAAAACCCAACTGGGTACTTACCTGCAACTGTGAGGACTCCAGCAAATGGGAGCAAGCACAGAAAAGCTAATAAACAGAAAAACAGATGTATGCAACAGACCAGTGGTTAAAATAAGTTATCGGACTGGCGGCAAAAATGTTTTGAAGCTGGTAAGCCTGAACGTCAACTTTATGCCCTACCTTATGCAAAGAGTAAGCAGGTGACGTTAAGCATACCTTAAAGCAATGGAAATCTTTTGTAAACTGGCCGGACAGAGGGCTTCACGGCAGAGAATCCCATTAGTAAGGAATACTGCAGCTGGAATGTAAGGACATCAATACATACAGAATACTATTCAGGAGCACACCTCTCAACTGTACAGATTTTTGCCTCATATTTTTGGTCTGTTTTTTCATAAACTTGTGGTTTTCTGGCAAATTAGTTGCAAATCATTGAAGACTGAAGTTGGAAAATAATGACAGAGACTTGTGTTTCAGACTTCATAACCTTCAGAAAATTCATGCTAATGCAAAACCTGTTTTTATATCAACTTTCTAAGTTTGTAAAAGCAGTATTTAAAAATTGTTCCTATTTTTGGGCCTCTGCCCCACTTTTATCTATGGCTTTGTCCAGATTTTTTGCTGTAAGAGGTTCAGAGGTATGTTCAGGAGGAAGAGTGAGGTTTAAGGGAAGGCAGGAAATGAGAAATTTGTGTAACGTTGGAGTGATGATAGTCATAAAATAATAAAATATATGTGATGTATAATGTATGTAAAAAGAAAAAAATGTTAATGTGGTTTGTTTTTCTGTTAAAGTATGTTAGCCTATGTCTATGTGATAATTTGTTTTATTTTTTTTTTTACATTAAAACTAGTACCAGTCCAACAATATGTTACTGTTGCTGTCTCTGTTATAAGTGTATGGCATGCAGACGCTCAGTGAAAAATAAGGCCCCTCAACTTTGTCACAAGAATAGAACACTGCCTGAAATAAGTGCACAGTAATCACTTGTGTGATAAGTATTTAGGTTTTCCGTCAAACATTCTGTAAATTATTACTTGTGTGTGTGTATGTACACACACACACACACACACACACACACATATATATATATATATATATGTACACACATACATATATTAGCAAATCTCTCTTGCTGTCAACTATAAATCTCCAAAGCCTTAGAAACAAGATACCTGAACTCCAGGCATGGGGTTCACTAAACAACCCTGATATTATAGCAGCTACCAAAACCTGGTTGAAATCATATGTAAAAGACACGTAGTTTCTTCCCCCAGGCTACTCATGCTTGGGAGCCGATCGGCTGAACAAGAGAGGAGGATGAGTATCAATACTCTTCCCTAGAAAATATACATTAATTCCCTACTCCAAACCAACACCCAACTTCTCCCCAGCCGAAGTACGAATCTCTATATTAAAACTTAACAACTATAAAAACATTTGCATAATTGCTCTGTATATTCCTACAGGAAACAACATACCAATATTAGAAAACATACTTGCCTGGACTTCATAAAACATAGATAATGAAACCATCATCTTAGGTGATGTAAACATTGATTGGCTAGACATTGCCCACAACAAACCCTTAAATAAAATAAACCTTTACAACTTCTCCCAACTAATTGAAGACATCACCAGACCCCACAAAAATAACATTTGGTGCTCTGCAATAGACTGGATATTAGTGTCCCACCCTAACAATATCATCACTGCAGGCATACTACCTAATACCATTAGTGACCACCACCCAGCATATATCCTACAAAAAACTACCCCAACCCCAGGGCAACACCAATACAAATCAACCAGAAATTGTACTAAGTTCCAACCATTCATATTTAATGAAACCTTAGCTAAAGTAAATTGGGAACCCCTCAAATCCCTGCCACTTATTAAGGCTGTTGAGTTCTTTAACTCAACATTCCTAGACATCCTAAATAGGCAAGCACCCACCCGCCAAAAACTAATAAAACATAACCATTCAAGCTGGCTTTCAAAATCCACCAAAGAAGTCATGTCCCCAAGGGATAAAATCTGGAAATCATGGCAGAAAAACAAAGACTCTACAACTCTAATTTATTTATTGTTTATTTTATTTTACATTTGTTGACCGGGCTAGTCCAGCTGGATATATGTCCATTTTCAGTGGAGGCCCGGGGAGAAAAGCTCCAATGGTTATTACAAGTTTAAACAGAAATAGCCATAACAAGATGAAATTTATAAACAAAGTGAGTTAGTACACGCAATACACATGCAAACAGAAATAGCCATAACAAGATAACATTCATAAGCAAAATGAGTAAATACTTGCAATACACAAATTTGATAATATCAAAACATAGAGTAAATAATAAATTGTCTTACAAATATGGAAAATAATTTTTTTTTTTTACAATGGTCATACAGTATATATGCGATAACATATATACTAATACAATACAAACAACTTTGTAACCAGGCAAAACGTCTAATAAACAATGATAAAAAAGCCCACTGCCTCCACTTACAAAGCTAACATAAAAATAATCCCAAAAAATTCTGGTCCTCCATCAACCATCTATTACATCTAGGTTCTCAAAGCAACCCATTCCCTGACCCACACAAAACCTCTACCAAACTTGCCCCCCTCTTCAATTCCTACTTCATTAACACCATAGCTAACCTAACCACCACCTTTCCTATGGTTAACACCACCACCAACAAGACAGCTAATGCCCAAACCTTCCCAGAAAACAATCCTACACACAACTCTAACCTAAAATTCTCCCCCATACCCATTAAAAAAATTTTACTTAAGCTTAAACCCTGTACTCTAGCCCCTGACAATCTACCCCCACACTTCTTGCAGCTAGCTGCAAACTCTATAGCTTATGCTATCAGCATACTCATTAACAGATCAATTAAAGAGTCCCCTGTCCCAGACATCTGGAAAAAAGCATTCATTCTCCCCTTACACAAAGGCGGCACCACCACAGACACCACAAACTTTCGACCCATAGCTATTCTCTCACCCCTCTCTAAAACACTGGAAGAATATATCCATGCCCAACAACTCAACCACCTGCTTGAAAATCAAATTCTGTCACCCACTCAGCATGGTTTCAGACCAGGGCTCAGGACCACTACAGCCCTCCTCTCTTTCCTTGATACAGTTAACCGGGCACGGGATTCTGGTAAAATAATCACTTTTCTTTTCCTCAACCTCTCCAAAGCTTTCAATACCATTTCCCACACTATCCTCCTCTTTAAACTATCTACCCTCCACATCTCCCCACATACCCTACAATGGTTCAATAGCTATCTCTTCCAACAGGCAGCAATCCACCAAATGGCAACAGTCTTACTCTCCCTTCCTCAATACTTCCACAGGGGTACCCCAAGGCTTCATATTTAGTCCTGTCTTATTTAGCATCTTTATTAACAACTTTCACACCACTCTTCCACAATACTCAGTAATCCAGTATGCTGATGACTCTACAATAATATACACTGCAAATTCCAGCTCTGAACTCCAACAGATCACCCAGAATGGCCTCACCTCTACTGAATCTTGGATGCTTAACAATCATCTTGCCCTAAATGCAAAAAAACTAAACTAGTAATTTTTACCCCTAAGAAAACCACTCCCCTAGATAAAAAACTCTTCAGTATACAAGGCCAAGACAATACCACTATAGAAGTTGTCCCACACACTAAATTACTAGGCATTATTATAGATGAAAACCTAAACTTTGACCTACACATAAACAGTAACATCAAAAAACACACCAAAAGCTTGGTATGCTGTACAGGCACCTACACTTTCTATGCCTCTCTACTAGACAAACCCTCGTAGCTACATTTTTATTATCCTCTCTCCTTTACGGTGCCCCTCTCCTCACTAATGTCCAGAATTCTACAAAATCCAAACTTGATATATGTTACAACAGAATAGCCAAATTTGCCACCAAGGCCAAATTCTCATCCCACCACTGTAACTCACTGAAACAATAAGGCTGGTTGGAACTCCCCCACCATCTCTCATTCACCCAGGTAATAACAGCACACAAACTACAGACCCACAGACTGTCCCGCTCTCTCAGCTCTACTTGCCAAATACCAACCCAGCTGGCAACTAAGATCTGAAAATCATCTACTTCTAAAAGTAGAAAAGCCCACCTTATCAGCTGCCACGGTGGTACAGCGGTAGCATTGTTACCTCACAGCAAGAGGTTCTCCTGTTCGATTCTCGGCTGGAGTGCCTTGTGTGTGGAGTCTGCATGTTCTCCTCGCGGTTGAGTGGCCTCCAAAAGACATGTGTGAATGGGTGTGCCTTTGCTGAAAGTTAGGCGTCGGGCTGGCAACTCGGCACCATAAAAATTAACTGCCAATCATTAGCGGACTGGAGTTCTGCTGTGGCGACCCCTAACTGGGAAAAGCCAAAAAGACAACCAGCTGGTCAACTGCTCTACTCCTTCACCATCGCCAAACTATGGAAATCGCTTCCTACTTCTATAAGAAACAGGGGCAGCACCACCACCTTCAAGCAAATGCTGAAAAATCATCTCAACTCTTCCTAGTTATGTATCTGGTCTATAACCTAACCTCTTCCTTCTCCTTGTATTATAACTAAATTCCTATGCTTTTTACTACTACTGACTGATGACACTTTCTCCATATATATTATTTTTTTCTTTCATCACTTGCTGATACTGGTACAATCTTCTTCTTCTTTCGGCTGCTCCCATTAGGGGTCACCACAGCAGATCAACTGTTTCCATGTCTTCCTGTCCTCTTCATCTTGCTCTGTCACACCAACCACCTGCATGTCCTCTCTCACCACATCCATAAACCTTATCTTAGGCCTTCCTCTTTTCCTGTTACCTGGCAGCTTCATCCTTAGCATCTTTTTCCCAATATACTCTGCATCCCTCCTCAGCACATGTCCAAACCAACGTAATCTTGCCTCTCTGGCTTTGTCTCCAAACCTTCCAACCTGGGCTGACCCTCTAATATACTTATTCTTAATCCTGTCCATCCTCGTCACACCCAGTGCAAATCTTAACATCTTTAACTTTGCCACGTCAAGCTCTGACTCCTGTCTTTTTGTCAACGCCACTGTCTCCAACCCATATAACATAGCTGGTCTCACTACCCTCTTGTAGACCTTCCCTTTCACTCTTACTGGTACTCGTCTGTCACAAATCACTCCTGACACTCGACTCCACCCACTCCATCCTGCCTGTACTCTCTTCTTCACCTCTCTTCCACACTCATCCTTACTCTGAACTGTTGATCCCAAGTACTTAAACTCATCCACCTTTGCTACCTCTACTCCCTGCATCCTCACCATTCCTCAATACTCTCTCTCATTCACACACATATATTCTGTCTTAGTTCTGCTGACCTTCATTCCTCTTCTCTGTAGAGCATATCTCCACCCCTCCAGGGTCTCCTCCACCTGTTCCCTACTCTCACTTCTTCTTTTTCTTTCAGCTTTTCCCGGTTAGGGGTCGCCACAGCGGATCACCTGTCCACTCATAATTGGCAGTGGAGTTTTACAGTGTCGAGTTGCCAGCCCGGTGCCCAACCTTCCACAGAAGGCACACACATGCACGCACTCACACCTAGGGCCAATTTAGAGTGTCCAATCCACCTACAGCATGTCTTTGGGATGTGGGAGGAAACCGGAGCACCCGGAGGAAACCCACACGACCACAGGAAGGACATGCAGACTCCGCACAGAAGGCACCCCAGCCGAGGATTGAACCAGAGAACCTCTTGCTGTGAGGTGACAACGCGAACCGCTGCACCATTGTGGCCGCCCTGTTCCCTACTCTCACTACAGATCACAATGTCATCTGCAAACATCATAGTCCACGGGGACTCCTGTCTGATCTCGTCTGTCAAACTGTCCATCACCATTGCAAATAAGAAAGGGCTCAGAACTGATCCTTGATGTAATCCCACCTCCACCTTAACCGTATCCGTCACTCCCACCACAAACCTCACCGCTGTCACACTACCCTCGTACATATCCTGTACCACTCTTACATACTTCTCTGACATTCCTGACTTCCTCATACAATACCACAACTCCTCTCTAGGCACCCTGTCATATGCTTTCTCTAAATCCACAAAGACACAATGCAACTCCTTCTGACCTTCTCTGTACTTCTCCATCAACATACTAGTACAATAATGCTGATTAATTTAACTCCGTTTTTACCACTCTGAATTAGGGTTGCCACCTTTTCAAATGGCTAAAGTGGGACATTTTCGGGACACACATCAGATTTTACAGGCCGACACATATCCACAGTCAGTACAAAGGATAAAACTTTACTTTTTTGCCTAAATAAAAGCTTATTCTTGTAGCAGTTTAGTTGCTTATTCTGTTTCTTGTAACATTTAGGTATTTTAGATACAGAAATAACTATTTTATGCAACTATTACATAAAATATGGGACATAATTATGTCCTACAATCACAGGACATTTGCCATTTTTAATATTTTTGGTCAGGAGTGGACACAACTGCCCAAAGAGGGACTGTCCCTCACAAAGTGGGACAGGTGGTAACCTTACTCTGAATTCATATGGCAACCAACTAAATTCCTGTTTTTATGTATATATTTTGTATATGTTACTGTAATCAAACCAACTACATTCCTGACATATATTACTGTAACCACTATGTGTAAAACTGTTTCTAGTTATGTACCAATTAATGTTTATTTTTTTTTTTTTTTCTGCATCTGTGTTCTTGTCGGAGCTTTTCTCCCCGGATCTCCACCGAAAATTGACTCTTTTAGGCCCAGTGGACTTTCCCGGTAAACAAATGCAATAAATAAAAAATAAATACACACACATACAGAGAAGCCAAAGAAAACTATACTCGTACACTATG
Organism: Protopterus annectens; assembly: GCF_019279795.1. NCBI lineage: Eukaryota > Metazoa > Chordata > Ceratodontiformes > Protopteridae > Protopterus > Protopterus annectens. Next base: position 1,371,378,177 of record NC_056746.1, read on the forward strand.
CAAAATTGCCAATTAATATGCGACGTTACTGTCACGGACTACCCCGTCTCAAAAACAAACATCCCTCCAAATAATTTTATTACGGAAATGTTATATGTGGCGCAGTTGCAAGTCGGGCAGAAATGTCAGTTGCACCGTACCTTAGAGACGAGTTTCATTGACTGGTAGTAGGTTTCACTTTTGCCTTGGGTATATTTTGACAACTCATTGCGTTTGGCGTGCCTTCAGACTGTCTCTGGAGTTCATAATTATTACATCGCAAAAAATATGGCAGGCCTGGAGCTGCTGTATGAGTTGGTGGAAAGCAGTATTTCTTGCCCACAAGATGCATTTGTGTGTTTCCTTCACTGGGAGATCGTTAGTTGTGGATACAAGTGTGTAGGTACAGGAGACGCGGTAAGTGCAAATAAAACGTTAAGTGTGAATGAGAAACTGAGTTATCCAAGACCATGACGTTTCCAAACAGATTTTGATTTTGGCAGTATTATTCCTGAAAGGTTGCAGTTTTTTTTTTTTTTGCTTGTCTTTTTGTTAACCACTTAACTGGTTATAAGTTACATGAGTGTACTGTGAGCATTGCATCTGTGTAGGTTACATCCATCAGGTAGGCTAATAAAAACGGTTGTCCATTGATAGCAATAGGGGCAAGCAGTCTAAAGCCCATCAGGGTTGTAATGTAAATGCGTAATTTTTTAATAAGACTTTTTTACGCTGTTTGATGAAAGCAAGCGGCGTTGAGATCTATAAATCTTAATGATAACTGCTTTTAATCTATGTGACTGCATTTTGTTGCACTTTTCGGTTTAGTTAGTCTGATGACGTCTCTCCTGTAGCACTGACATTTTGATTACTGAGAATTATTCGGGAAACTGAAACAGTACATGGAGCACTGATCTCCTAATTGTTTGTTTATTTGCGTTTATAGGCAGTTCCTTGTATATGTACATATATTTTGGGAGCTCCGTATTATCAGAGCAGTTACAGTCTGATGATATTTTCCCTGTACCATTGACACTTAGATTACTGAGAATTATTTGGGAAACTGAAACTTAACTGATTCTTCGTGGAGAAACAGCCCATATAGAATTGCGATCATTTTTTTTCAGGCAGTTCCTTATCATAGTACAAGACCATTGTATAATAAAATACTTTGTGAGATGTGTTAGTACAGTATAGTTCAGCATTTCTACTCAATATCGAACATTGTCAGTTTCTCTGCATCATTCTACATAAAATTCTATGTCTTACGGTAAGAGGATTTGCAGCCTGCAGATAATATTTTTAAGTGTGGGGAATGTGTAGACTGACATCTTTGGATGCCGCTAGGTAAGCTGCTGAAACCATATGTACCAGTGAGCTTGCAGCTAGTGCTACTGGTAAAAGAAAAGGACACATTGTGTTAATATAATTCAGGCTTGTTAAAGCCATGATATCTTAATATGTATGGCTTTCGTATCCATGGGTAGCTTGTCCTGGCTTTAATGTTTGGCTTTCTGACTCATGAGAAACTTTTGCAAACTCTCTACTCTGCTGTCCTGTTGTTGATTTACTTACATTATATTAGCAAAAGCACCCACACTGATGTTTAAACTCTTTGTAATGGATTGCTTTTCTTGGGTGGATATCGTCATCTGTGAAAGGTCCCAACCCACTCCATTCACCCTTACTCACTCTCCTGCTCCCAGTTCCTATCCAATCCCCGTCCCCACATTATTTACGTTTGCACTGCACATGTCCCCTCCTCTTCCCATTAGCTTAACCAGTCCCTGCTACAACCTCATTATCCAGTAGCATTCACCAAAACACTTTACAGTCTTATGTCATGTTATCTCCATACTAATTTATTCTTCTGTTATAACATTGCAATCTATACTTCTTATTTTACTTTTTCCTATTTACAGTATTCTTGTATTCCTTCTCATGGAAGGCCTTCGGTATTACCCTTCCTTTCAGAATATTGATCCAAAGCATAAAACAGCAGGAACTGCACTCTTCACTGTAATGGATTTTTGTACAAGACTTGAGCTTCACCTTATTTTTGACCATCATCTGCCCCTGTAATTTTGTTGTGGATGGGTCAGATAAGAGGTGTGATATGACATTCATTTATGAAAATATTAAATAGAAGGGGCCAAGTATTGACCCATGGCTAACACCAGTAGAGATTGGTTGAAATGGTGAAAGGTTTTGCTACCATTTAATTGTTTGCTGACCGACGATTGTGTAAATAACTGTGAAACCAGGAGAGGGAGGAGTAAGTGAGGCATAGTATTGCAAGTTCAGACAGGAGCTTTTGGTGGGACACTGTGTCAAATGCTTTAGAAAGGTCAAGGGAAAGTGAAGAAATAAGATTGACCTCTTCTAAATTGGTGAAGTTGTGGTTTGGCCTGAAACCATGCTGGATGTTGAAGACTAGGTTGTGTTTGGTTGTCTGTTTCATAAGCTGAAAGTGAATACGTATCTCAAGGATTTTAGAGAGGGGTGTAAGGATAACAATAGATCTATCATTTTAACTCTGACATACCTCCTTTGTGTTTTTTTTTTCAGTAAAAAAAAGGCAGTGTGACTTTCGAGAACAGGTGGAAATTGGAGGAGTGCAGTGAGGTGGTCGTTTAATTTGACTGGATAAAATGAGTGTTGAACTGAGTGGCAGTGGACTCTTTGTTGTTTGAAGTAGAAGGACTGGGTGTAGTGGTATGGCTGAGGTGTAATAGTTTATTTAGAGAGGACCAAAAAAGCTTGGGATTGTTTTTGCCATATTTTTTTTTTTTTTTTTTTTTATATATATAGAGATTACTGTAGTATTTCTTTGTCACATTTAACAAGGATAAGTAGTAAAGTGAGATGCCAACCACGAAGGATGAATACAGAGGTGTTGAATATAAGGCACTTGTAGCTAGTCAGAACAACTCTGGCAACCAGGATAATATCCAAAAGCATTAATTGAGTGAACAAAAAATGAGCGCTTTCGTGTGGTCCATCCACGCTTCATCAGATAGTAATTACTGATCAGCTGTTGTATATTTATACATCCGCTAAGCGCGGGAAACTTATTAATTAAAATAAAATAATTCTTTTAAAAACTTCCATTAAAAATATATACATTATGCATACTTTGTTTGTAGCAAAAATATATGAAATTCATTCCTATTCAAGTATTCTATAATATCAATAGAAACAGATACGATATGTATAAAAAATCACATTATTTAAAAATATATATACATTCATTATATTTAGATTTCATATAATTCTAGTTAACAAAACTAGTAAAATGTATTACTTCTGCATATGTTTCTAATCGGAACATCATCCAAAGCAAAAATAAATCATTTGTATAATTTATGTAAAAAAGCTTGAATGAAACAGTTAAACGTGAGTAACCTATGACGCTGTCAGTTCTATTAGTCATAAACAAATTTCATATTAAGACAGCTGCATTCTCAGGTTTGAATACTATCACTAGATAAAAATGTACTTATAACAAATTATATATAACAATAAATATAAAATAAAATAAAATAAATATAATTAATGCCTTCTATAGATACATGTTCTTCATCAATACATATGTATTTGCATAGACTGAACGTTTATGCAAAATGAGATGAATGTGTATGTATTGCACAATGTGATATAAACTGTATGCATATAGTATGAGTATGTATATATAATATTTGAATAACAAATTTACATATATTTGCATTCAATATGCATGAGGTAGATTAAATAAATATAGAGTACAAATAAAACAATCATTTTCTAGATATCAATACAGGCTTGATGGACAGATAATTGTTTATGCCTGGAGATGTATGTGCGCCTAATTTTAATATCCAGTTCAACTCTGCAAGGGCCAGATCATTCTCTTAAGTCCCCACCCCTGAAATTCTGTGGTAGCACTTGCAATACTCTAAAACAAAATGAGTGAGTAGAATATTCAATAATATGTTTGGCAAGTGCGTTGGTTTCCACAGCCTTACGAATATCATATAGATGGTTATATATTCGTTCTTGTAACCTCCTCTTAGTTAACCCTACATAAAATGCCTGGCATACTGTACACGTGGCAAGATAGATTAAATTACGTGTATTGCAATTAGCATAAAAATGTGGATTAAAGACATAATCAGTATTTGGATGTTTAAAAGTTTGCACTTCTGTTATATATTTACATCTATTGCATTTATGGCATGGAAATGTACCTTCATTCAATATTTGAGTGTTATTTATTCCATTACTTTTTCTATCCAACATAATGTTATGATCACTACACAAAATTCTTTTAAGATTCCTACTGTTCTTATATAGAAATCTGGGATATTTACCTACTATTTCTTTCGTTTTCAAGTCAATAGTTAAAATATTCCAATTGTCCTGAATGATCTGTTGTATATTCTTTATGTCACTAGTGTATGTGATAGTATATTTTATATAATCATCAACTCTAACATCCCTTTTATGGTTGCTAGAAAAATGTTTATTGTAACATGTATTGATACTGTCATTTTCTATAGGTATGCTATCTCCCAGGACTTCTTGTTTGATGTTTCTGACCATTCTAGGGTCATAACCTCTATTAATAAATAGAGCTTCCATGGAATAGGCTTCTTTTATTAAATCTTCAGTTTTACTACAAAGTCTAAGCATCCTTATAAACTGACTTTTAACTATGCCATGGAAAGTGTGTCTTGGGTGCATGCTATCAAATGTCAGGATGGCGTTTTTCCAAACCGGTTTCCTGTAAAGGGTTGAAGCAATGTTGCCCCCTGGTGTTAAACTGAGTGTGACATCAAGAAAGTTTATTTATTTCATGGAAGTTTCTTTAGTAAATTTTAAGAAAGTAGTAGTAGTTTCTAAATATTGTAGAAATGTTTCAAATAATTCTAAAGTGCCCTCCCAGATAATAATAATGTCGTCCACAAAACGCCTATAGAATTTAACAAATTTGAACTTCTCATTATTAAAAAGATGTAACTTTTCCCACCAAAGGACTACCAAATTGGCGTACGTATTTGCACAGGGGGTGCCCATGGCTACCCCCCATTTTTGCAAATAATAGGTATCGTCAAATATGAAAGCATTGTTTGTAAGCACTAGTTCTAGGAGCTGACATATTAAGATAACATTATCATTAGAAAAAGTAGTCTCTTTAGTTAAAAGTTCTCTTATATATTCTATACCGATGTCATTCGGTATTGATGTAAATAAATTCTTTACATCCATTGTTACCAATATATTCTGTCGTCTATTATCTAATTCTAACTTTTTCACATTATTGAGTAAATCATAAGTATCCTTAAGTATGGTGGGAAATTGATTTACTACTGGTCTCAAAATATCTTCAAGAAAAATGGAAATATGTGCTGTAGTCCAGTTCTCCCCTGATACAATAGGTCTAAGGGGGACGGGATACTCTTCTTTGTGTATTTTGGGTAGCCCTTTAATTATTGGTATGGTGGGATGTTCTATACTCAAAAATTCAAAGATTTCAAGGCTTATTTGGCGACACATAAGGAGGTCATAAAGAACATCCTTTACTGTTTTCACAATGTGAGTTATTTCTTCCAATGTTATAGGGGTATATGTGTCCACTTTTGATAACATATCAAGCATACTGGTAACATATTCATGACTATCCAAAACTACTACACCCCCTCCTTTATCAGCCGGTTTTACAACTATATGAGAATTCTGTGTGAGTTCATTTAAAGAGCGTACTTCTGCTGGTGTAAGGTTATAGAATCTTCCTTTCTTGCTTATGTTGTTAAACAGATGCTTTTTGCATTCAATATGTGATGGCATAATCGGTGTAAAAACACTCCTATTTCTATAACGTATAACTTCCTGCTTATTATTGATGTCAGTACTAAATAATAATTTTAGACTCAATTTCCTACAAAATAATCTTAAGTCAATCAACGTAACTGTCAATGTAGCAGGAGTCGCTGGTATAAAACTGAGTCCTCGATTCAGGACGCTAATGCTTGATTCATCCAGTACATGACAAGAATAATTAAAAAGCAAGCTGGGAGTCGGTTCTTTTTTCTTCTGTTTTGTGCGAACTGTTCCGCTGAGTATTTCCTCTTGCGGGAGTCCCTGCTGTGAGACCGCCCTCTTGCTTGATGTGTAAACTGTCGTTTCTGGTACGGTAAAAAAGTTACCGGAGGTGGTAATGCACTGGAAGTATTCTTCGGAATAGCTCCAGCAGCTGGAGCTAATGAATGAGTGAAAAATGCTTCTTGATTAGGAGGGGGTGTGTCAACTATCGTTACTTCATCATTGTTAGCTCCCAAGGAAGCTAACGTAGTTGCTTCTCTGTAAAACATAGACGCTGGCACCTGAGGTAAAGGTTGAACGACAGTATGAGTATTAACTGTCTGTTTCTGTCTTTTGGTAGTTAAAGATGTTTCCGACTGTGATAATGAAGTCGGAGAATGAGATGCTTGATGTCTGGGCCAAATAAACACTTGGCCCTTTTGAAAGTCACTATAATCACGTAATAATTTCTTTTGTTTAGTGATTCTGAGTCTGTCACTAAACGCATTCACATTTAACAAGGGTCTTGGTACGGTTTCTGAGAGAGCTAACATTTTGTGTTTTATTCTTGTACCTTTCTTTCCATGGTTTTTCCCTTTGCAGCATGACCTGTTTGGTCTCTCTTGTCAGCCATGGCGCTCTTAGATTTTACCTTTCTTGTCCTAACTGATGATAAATCATTTAGTATTTTTATATAGGTGTAATTGAAGTGATTAACTGCTTCATCTAGGGGTATTGCTCTTAATACATTCCAGTTGTAGTGGGACAGGGCTGTAATATATTTATTTGTCAAATTTAGTTAAGTTGCGTAGTTGTTTATAGATTTTGTTTGTTTGGGTGAACCATGTTTTTGTCTGATTTACATAGGTTGGGAGGTGTTCCTTCTATCTGGTAGGCAACCAGAAGATGTTTATATTGTGGGGTTTGTTTGTCAGTATCCAGACCTGTGTGGACTGCACTGCCTGTTAGTGCTTTTGTTGATTCTGGTGTTGAAGCTTATTAGCTGGGTGAAGTCAGGTAAGTGAGTAGAGTCCTTGGAGTTACTGCTGTTTATGGATTACTAGTTTATATTCACGTCACCTAAGATAAAGGTTTCCTGGGGGTTGTCTTCAGATATTTTTGACTGTGGTAATATTGTTGCATGGTAGGATGTATACTGCTGAGATGCATATAGATTTCTTTTAGTTGATTTTGAGGTATGCATTCAGAAGTTCAGCATTATTACATTTTGGGTTATTTATCTGGGCTGGAGTTATTTCTAAATTGTTTTATAATTTATAGCAATGCCATCTGCTCTTAAAATCTGAGTGTGTTTAAAACCAGGTGGAGTAATTTCATTGTCAGTTATTGCTTGTTTTAGCTGGGTTTCAGTTGTGATTAGAATGTCTTTGGAATAAAAATCTAGACATGCATGGATATCATGAATTTTGTTGTAGATGTTTCTGAGGTTAATGTTGAAATGAATGATATTTCCATTACCTGATAGGAAAATTGTGTTCAGAGCATTTGAAAGTAAAGAGTTAGCCATGGTGGGTAGATGACGTTTGGGTCTGGGGTTAGGGTAAGTATCTCCACTAAGTTTCAGGATGAAGGTGGGGGTGAGTGGAGGTATGAAGCCATTTGTATCTCTGTCTGACTTTCAGTGCTATTGATAAAGTGCTATTCTTAACTTAATATATCTGTAAGAAAATGGATCTGATCATATGTGTTAGTACAGAGGAGGATAGAGCCAGGGGAGAAAGAGGGTTTTATGAAGTATGTATCTTTGTGATGGAGTTGGGATATAATGTGGGAATATTATGGTAGAGTTGGGATATAATGTGGGAATATTATGGTAGTGAAGTTAGCTAGTGTTGTGTACAAAGTAGTAGCAGTTGACTTGCTGTCGTGAGTTGAGAGTATAGAAGATGGGTAGAAGAATGTGGAAGTTTGGTACGATGTTGATTGTGTGGTATATTAATGAAGGGAGTGTTATGAGAAATGGAGAAAAGAAAGAGTGGTAAAGGATGGAGTGATGTTTGCAGTGTGGTATATAGCTAAGGTAGAGGAGAGTGGTTAGGTTGTGTGCAGAAAGCTGTATGGTATGAATTTGTAGGCAGGGGAAGATGAAGTAATGTATAGATGAGGGAGGAGTCCAAAAGTGTATATTGATGAAAGGAATAGTAGTCCAAAGTGGTCAACATATATATGTATAATATATTCTACAAGTGCTTGTGTGAATGGATGGATAAAGGTGTTGATAAGCAGGAGTGTGTATGAAAAAAACTGGGTTGAGAATGTCTGTAAAGAAAGTTTTGAGTTTGTGGAATGGCCTGCAGCAGGAATTGACGGAGGGAAGAAATTGGAAGAGGGTTTTTAATGCAGAGACTCCCCATACTCTGGAATAGACTGCCCGTACATGTCAAGCAGAGCACCTCATTGGCCCTCTTCAAAAGGAACCTTAATGATTGGATGGGAGATAGGAAATTCACCCCGGGGATCATGTCAGTCGCCCTGCTAGACAGGGGCCCAGAGAAGTAAATATTGTGGGAAAAAATTTCCAGGGAATTGTTATGGCTAGGCTTGCATAGGCCTTAGGGCCTTAGCCTAGTACCAACCTATGAACATAGAGTGTCGCCACTGTATCCTGGAAAGGAACTGCACTCTTCACTATAACGGCCAACAGTGCTTATTTGTATGTTTAACTAAATAATTAAAAGTTAACAGAAATAATAAACATTTTCTGTAACAACTGTATTTTAGGCTGACTGCACTCCACCGAGACCACCCATCTCTTCTCTCCCCCTTTTACTTTTGTCTTTACTCCCATTTAAATCTAGCTTTTTCTGGCTAAGTAGAATTCTCCCTTAAAATATGTCCTTTAAAATCTATCTGGCGTCTTCTGGTTAAATAGAATTCTCCCTTAACTATTACCCTTGCATTCTTTACCTATTTCTTTTTCTCCCCCTACGATTATTCTCTACAGCTTTTCCCCTCCACTCCCCCCTTCATCTCTTGACCCACTCTACTTACACCAAGGCCTGCTCCCTGCTATACTTTACCTTCTCCCTCTAGGGCATTGTTTGTTTTTTTTTTTCTTCTGTTGCGAAGGACATCGGTCCAACCTGCTCCATTCGCCTACCCTACCCCCATGCCCACCCACCCCCATATCAGTTACCTTTATAGTTAGCCCTGTAAGCTCCACCAGCCCTACTATCCCGCCCCATACATTTTCCAGCTAATCAGGAACTTCTCCAAAATCATCTCCACCCTCTCCTCTAACTCTTTAGCCTATTCCTTACTTCCCTTCAGTCTACTTCCTTCCCCCTCTTTAGCTAACCACTCCTTAATACCTCCCTTTAATTTCACTAGTAACCACCCTCATATATACTTCTCCTCTTAATAATGCTCCTCCCTCTTGCCACCTTACCTCCTGTCCCACTCAACTATCTTTACATCCCAACACTCCCTCCACTCCTACCTGCCCAATCAATACTCACTGCTAATACTCCCCTCATCTCTTCCTCACTCCTCTCCTTCACTTGCTTTATTCTTCCTAAAATCACTCTGTCTCTAAAAAAATTCTCCTCTCACTACAAACTCAAACAGAAATTTCTTATAAGCCACCCTTTCATATCTGTCCTCACTAACCCTCCTGACATCCTTCGACTCTCAGGTGACATTCACCCCAACCCTGGCCCGTACCAATATAATTCTACTCCTACCAGTTCTGCTCATATGTTCCACCATAACACCAATTCTAGTCCCAAACATCTCTCCTCCTACTCATTAAACATTCATAGTATTCTGAACGAGATCACGGAGTTCCACTCCTGGATAGCCTGTTAGATTAGGGACTTCCATTTTAAAGTAGTTATTAGACAGGCTAAAGCATAAAATAAATTGTGTTTCATTTATGCATAAAAGACAGTTAAGCAGAAAGAAAAATAACATTGATGGTGAAGAATGAGAGAGAGTTTATTAGAAAGGAAAATATAAGCATAAAGTGTGCAGACAGAATGTTCTTTTCTCAAGGGAAAGATGCAATCTTGCTAGCTACAGAATGTTCCTTAATGGAATATTGCACATACAAGACATTTTTTATGGACACAAGTTAACACAGAATATGATAATTATGCTTAAGACCACTTGTAAAGTTATCTTTTTAGTGCAGATTTCAGTTAGTCTTCAGAAAATAGCCATCACGCTTGATAGGCTGTACAATATGTGGCAGCAAAAAAAGCTGCCAAGGAGGGGATTCCTCTATATCCAATGCAGTGAAAGGAGATTAAGGTAAAAGGTATAACAGAGGTGAGCCAAGTGGGCTCAACAGTTGAGGCAAATCTGGCAAAGATCCAAGACTTGCAGGGGGGGTGCTGATAAAAGGGCACAATGCAAAGTTGCCAGTCCAGTCCTGGGAGTAAGATTGTATGTGTACAAAACAGAACAAGGGACACTTTTTTGCCCTATGTACTAAAATTATTGGCTAAGCAGCTGATAAAGCCAACAGCTACTAGGTCATGTAGGTTTTCAGAAAATTTGGCCTGTCATAAAGGTTAAGTCTTGGAATCTTTAGCTGAAAAACTATGTAAAGAAATTCGGGAGGAGTGTATAATATGTCTGCAGACCAACCTTACGTTAAAAAAACTCAGTTGCAGTGAGTGCCAGTTTCAGAGGAAGCATGGTACAGTGTACAGATTTTGCAGGACCTCTTCCTCCAGCAAAATGGGGTTGAATAATGTACAGGTTTTAAATACATCACTCATACATCAGAACTTAGACTTAAAGGCTGTAAAGACTATACATCTAGGTAATATAAAAGTCAAATCATAAAGTTAAGAGACTTCAATTCAAACGGGTCATAAATGCTCAAGTGACACCTAGAGTTCAAAATTAAAATTGCAGGTTTATCGAATACCTTTTTTTAAATTTCAAATTATGAGTCCGGTAGCATAAACCTGTATACAGTAGTTAGCAATATAGATGTAAAGTAACTACAGAAGTAGATCTCTGTAGACTTTCATCAGGGACCTCAGACACAACTGTTAGATTAGGGACTTCCATTTTAAAGTAGTTATTAGGCTAAAGTCTAAAATAAATTGTGTTTCATTTATGCATAAAAGACAGTTAAGCAGAAAGAAAAACTGTCTCTCATGGTTGACCAGCAAGGTTATTTATTAGAAAGGAAAAGTTAAGCATAAAGTGTGCAGACACAATGTTCTTTTCTCAAGAGAAAGATGCAGTCTTGCTAGTTGCAGAATGTTCCTTAATAGAATGTTGCACATATGAGACAAAGCCTGAGACCAAGGTTAGGAGAAGTAAATAAGGAAAATTATTGGACTGAAGCAATATAATATGTTGTATTCAGGATAGCAGTTTAGTTAAGGTTTGTAAGTTCATTTGACCTGTTATCTCGGAGAAGATGACAGACGATCGAGCCTGAGTACAGAAGACAGGTCATGTAAAGACTATGTTAGTTTAAGTTGTTCAGGACAATCTGAATATGACATGCGGTAACTTTGAACACTAATTGTTTATGAGTACTGTTAATGAAGACAGTTTTCTGATATTATGAACATCTAAGAAAGCCTTATCGAATGAACTACAGTGTTTGGAGAATTCATTCTAAAAAGTGCACAAGTCTTGGTCCATAAAGGAAAGACGGGCACGTGTTCAGCATGAGTTTGTTTAATTAACAGATAAAGACTTTTCTTCTCCATCTCATTCCAGCTAATTACTATACAGTACAGTATTATCAATTCTTACATAGCCCAACACTCACCCAACATAGTTGCTCTCTCTGAAACCTGGCTTAAACCTCACAGCTCTGACAAAGAATTCCTTCCACCTGGCTCCAGTATTCATCAGCTTGATAGAACTCACAAAAAAGGTGGTGGAGTCACCATTATGTATTCTAACCTCCTAACCCTATCCCCTGCACTAACCCTCCACCCTCCCTTCACCCAGCTGAACTTTATTACTGCTAACTGTAAACTCAACAACAATAAAACTGTAACCATAGTCACTATATACATTCCACCTGGTGACAACATACCCTTGCTAGAACACATTCTCAATTAAACATCTGACAATATATCTAATGAAATAATATACTAAGTGATGTTAACATAAATTGGCTCCCCCTTATCTCCAGCTCCCCTTCCTCCAGTATAAACCTTTATGGCTGCATGCACCTTATCTCTTCTCCTACCTTCCTTCACAAACCAACTAATACTAGCTCAGTACTTGCCTGGATCCTTGTCTCCACACTTAACCTCTATCACGAACCTGAATCCCTGCCACACTCTATCAGTGACCATTCCCCTAGACATGTCAATAGATTCACCCCTCACCTCACTAGACCTCATAAATTTAAAGAGCGTCATAAACTAACCATCTTTAACCCAGATTATTTCAACAATTCTCTCTCTTCCATTGACTGGTCCTTCCTCTCATCCTTACCTCTAGATGACGGTGTCCTACAGTTCAACTCTATCTTGCTCAACTCTCTTAACTCCCTCGACCCTCTCAGAACAGTAAGAGTCAAATCATATTGCTCTCCCTGGCTCACCAACTTTACCCGCTCCCGTATCCAACACAGAGATTCAGCCTGGAAAATTTGGGTTAAGACAAAATCACTCACTCACTATGAAAAAATATAGAGAACTCAGAAATCTTACCAAAAGGCACATAAAAATGATAAAAGGAGCTTCTATCTTTCACCCCAAACTATTGAGCTCAGACACCCTAAAACTTTTTGGAATAATATTGACCAAATTCTCCACCCTGGGAGCCCTTCTACTCCTAACCCCTGCCTTAATAATACACCACAAGAAATAGCATCTATTTTCAATTCTTACTTTATAGATACCATCAGCAAACTTACTCTAAACTCCAACCCTACAGCAGCCACCTTCCCACTACTGAAAAATACCCCTTTCTCATTAACTCCTGTTCCAATGCACTACATTAAAAAACTTCTTTTCAGACTTAAGCCATGCTCCCCTTCTGCTGACAACCTGCCATCCTCCTTCCTTAAGATTGCAGCTAACTCTCTCTAGCTTACCCCGTCTCCATCCTTATAAACTGATCAATCAGTGAATTCACATTTCCTATTCTTTGGAAAAGTTCTATATCTTACCCATCCACAAAGGAGGTAATTCTGTGGAGCTCTCTAACTACCGACCTATTGCCTTACTCTCTCCCCTCTCTAAAATACTCGAGCACTGTATTCATAAACAAATCTCAACCTATCTTACACAAAATAACCTTATCACACCTACCCAACATGGATTCCGCTCTAATCACAGTACTACTACTGCCTCTTATCCTTTACTAACACCATCTCTGTAGCCAAAGACAATGATAAACTAGTGTCTTGCCTGTTTTTAGACCTCTCAAAAGCCTTTGACACTGTCTCCTATCCTATCATCCTCTCCAGACTCTCTGAACTTAACCTATCTTCAGAAACTATCTCTTGGTTTCACAGCTATCTCACAGATAGGCAGCAATCTGTTAAATGGCTCTCTGCATGCTCTTCTTTTCTCTACATGCAAATGGGTGTCCCTCAAGGGTCCTGTCCTTTTTAATATCTTTATTAATCAGCTATATACATCCTGTCCTCAGTCCTCTCTCATACAGTTTACTGATGACTCTACAATCATTACCATTGCTGATAATCCCTCAAACCTCCTAACTCTAACTTAGTCATCACTTACCCTCACTGAAACCTGGCTTACTAACCACAAACTCATACTTAACCCTAAGAAAACAAAACTTTTACTCTTCCTTTCAAAATCCCTTAATCATCTAAAAGCTTCCTTTACCATCTGCTCCCTCAACACCACCCCCATCACGTCTGATACCCAGACTAAGCTTCTCGGTGCTGTAATGGGTGATCAGCTTAAATTTGACCTTCATGTCGCTTCATTGTATATAAAAAAAAAAAAAAAACACCAAAAGCTTGGTCTACTCTATCACAATAAAAGGTTCCTTACACCTAACTCTAGGATCTCATTAGCCCAAGCATATATTCTCCCAAACCTCTTCTACAGCTCTCAAGTACTAACTAATCTACAGTCCTCACTTATTACCAAACTTGAAACTGTATACAACAAAGTTGCTAGATTAGCAGCTAATCAGCCTTCTAGATCACATCACTGTCTTGCTCTCCAAACGCTCAGCTGGCTTGAATTTCCTAATCAACTCTTATTTACACAACTTCTTATCATCCACTATATCTTGAACAAACCTTCCTCCTGCCCTAGCCTCTCTTCCCATGTCTCCCCCTATAAGCCCTCTTGACTCCTTAGAAGTGCATACCAGGATCTCTTACAGATCCGTAAACCTAGAAAATCTCCTGGACAAAATCTCTATAGCTACCTTCAGGCTCTTGCTTGGAACAAGCTTCCCCCATGTTCCTTCGAAGCATCACTCATTTTTCTGAATTCAAAAAACTCTCAAAAGTTACCTCTATAGCACCAGGACATGTCTCTGTAATCACCCCATCTGAACCTTCCCTCACCCCCTTGCTAACAACACCTTTTCTTCTACCTACTAGTCCTAGACTTTCTCACTAACTACAATGTGCAAGTTTCCCATCCTTTTGAAACCATCTTTATGTATTTTTTGGCACTTGTTTCAGTCCTTACCTAATTACTAAACTTCATACTCACATTAATATGGTTCTGTTGCTGACTACCTTTACTCTGATTTTATCTCTGATTGTTTGAACATTCTTGTCTAATGTATTATCACCTCCTTACAGCACTGTTCTAGATCTGTTGTTATTGTTTAGCTTAACTTATTTTACAGTGGAGTTCCACCAATATTCTCCTAATATTTTCCACCGTTTTATTTAATATTATGCATTTTTTTACTGTATCACTTGCTGACTTTTGTAACTATTCTTGATTATTACACTGTGGAGCTTTTCTCCCCGGCCTCCGCTGAAAAAGGGCTTTTTGCTCAGCCGGACTATCCTGGTCAACAAATGTCAAGTAAATAAATAATATCTACAAACCTTTTACTATACGCATCCCCTATTTAATTCTTCTGCTCGTAGTACTTTTTGAATTACTTCCTACTATACTATGATTTATTCTGCATTTCTCTAACTGACAATGCTGATTAATAAGGGAAATCCCCTGCCTGGAATCTCCAGCACACCAATTCCACTCTCTTCTCCCCCTTATCTTCCTTCCTTCTCTTTTAACATCTTTTTCTTTTCATTCCATTATAATCTCCTCTAATCTACTCCATAGTCCTCCTTAAGCTACAGTGTTATGTTTGTGGTTCTTCTCATCTCCACTATTAATTTGCTGTCACCTTACTACTTACCATGGTACTCTCACAGTTTATTCACCCTCACACACTGCCAGCCATCTTATCTATACTCATGCTAAACCCCTCTTAATACCCATTTCCTCAAATATGTTTAATGTCTCACATATTCACTTCTCAAATATAAAACATCTAACCATTCAGTTCACTTTGACATAACCTGGAATAAATTCCTAAGCTTTATTAAAATAAATAAATAAATAAAAAATAAACTAGCAACCTCCAACTGTTCTGCCATAACCAAGGCAGCTCTCAACAAGGAAAAAAGGCACTTCTTTCTCACCCAAGCTTTTGGCTTAAGTTTTCAATTAACTATTCAGACTTCCGATGTTCTTTCCAAACGTAAATAACTTCTCACAATGAAACCTCAATAACTTTCACTTGTTAGGCAAAAGTGAAGTAAAAACCATCATTTATCAGGCAAAAATAAAAACATAGACTGCAGCTTCCACGCATTCTCTTAGCTTTTATTAAAAACAATCTGAGCTCTTCCATCTGACCATAATTATGGACTTCTTCAGAGATGAAAAAAAAACATTACCACACCTTATTTAAATGTAAAACTTCAAAACTGTCCAATCCAAAAATTCCTTCAATAAATCAATCAAACAGACCTTGTCATTTAAAGAAACAGTTTCATTAATGCACAAGAAACCGTGAATAAATAATCCTTGCATAAAAAACATGTCACTTTATAAATAATCCTAAAATCCTAAAAATATTATTAAAATGTTTGATATTACTTTTAATTAATTGTTTTTAAACTTTTATGTAACCACATTGCTCAATGATATATATGGTCACATCTCTATCAGCCCTCATTTTTAAAATACTGTATAAACAAGTCATATCGTTAAGACCTGGCTTTTGTGTGGCATTAAGACGCAACTGCCACAGTAATCCTAACTAAATTTCCATGGTCCCACCTCTATCATTTATGACTACTTTACCAATAACAAAAATAATTTTTTTAAATCTTTGACACTCCAGTGAATGTTTTTATAGAGGGCATTACAAGATTTTTTTCTTATTAATTTCGTAGACATGCTCATGTGTTCTTTCTTTAAGTGCTCGAAGTTTTTCCAGTGTAATAACATGGACAGGGTTGTGATGCCCCAGCACTGGCCCAGTGATCAAGGAGCCTCAATCCTCACCAATAGCACCACTGGAGGATGTACATAGGGAGGATGAGAAGTACACACACAGTATTTCCAAATGCATCTCTCTGCATCAAGTGCAGTTTCCCTTAAGAGCAGAGACCACAGTCAGTCTGGGGCTGCTTTCTCCCTCTTTCTCCAGATTCCCAGTAAGACTCTCCACTGGCACAGCTATAGAGTTGAAATATCAGCTGAGTGCGCAAGCCAAGACTTCCAGCACCCTCTGTCCAACTAGTGCTTTGTGTCCCTTCCCAAGTAGCTGATACACACACTCCTTGAGGTTTGATTTACATACAGACACACACCCACCCACCTGGGAAAGGCTGGCACAGGTTTACTAGCTATTTCCCCTTTTTCCCAGACTATAAGGTTGTTATCACTGCCATCAGCCACATCCTTATCGGCTACTTTAAGGCCCTTAACAAAGGGTGTCCAATCTTACTGTGTAATTTTACTATTATTCCAAATGGTAGTTGGACCAAGAGCAGTGGGGCAGCCTCGGTGGTGCAGCGGTTAGCTTTGCCACCTCATAGCAAGAGGTTCTCTGGTTCGATCCTCTATTGGGGTACCTTCTGTGCGGAGTTTGTGGTCGCGTGGGTTTCCTCCCACATCCCAAAGACATGCTGTAGGTGGATTGGACACTTTAAATTGGCCCTAGGTGTGAGTGCGTGCATGTGTGTGCCTTCTGTGAAAGGTTGGGCGCCAGGCTGGCAACTCAACACCATAAAACTCCACTGCCAGTCATGAGCAGACAGGTGATCTGCTGCGGCGACCCCTTACCGGGAGAAGCCGAAAGAAGAAGTTGGATCAAGAGCAAGGCTGTTAGGAGTGGCCCACTGTCGCCAAATAAATATGCAGATACTCTCAGAACGTAAATAATGTCTCTCAAATATCAGCCACAAGGTTTAAATATATTTAATAATAAATAATAAAAGAACAAGAAAATATTTAGTATATAGTATATAATCACAGTTACATCAGAGTTCAAAAGCACAGGAAATATTTAAAACAACATTGTAGGTAAATAAAGAAAACATCTAAGCTATACTTCACTATATTCCTGACTGTATCTAAGAGAAATTACTGTACCCTACTTAATTCATTTACAGAGCAAGCAAGACACACATGGTAAGTGGATGTTTGTGTCAGGTCAAAGACAAAATACGAAATGCTCAGTCTGTCTGAGACTTCCCAAATATTACTGCTGGGATACTTGCAGAATGATATCATTTCTTGTCATCTGACTTCAGTTCCCAGGCTCAAAAACAACGACATTTAGCATCTACCTGTGAAAATACATAAACAAGGACGCTTCTTGGTTCAAAGGCAGATCCTGGAAGTTATAAAACAATAAAACACTTTCACATCTCAAGCCTAGTAATTATTTCTCTTTCAAGATGACACATAGAGCTCCCTAGTGTACACATCCTGTCTCTGGCTGTCATAAAGTAATTTAAAATTTTAGCTATTTTTCTGAAATTAACCTCCTGTGTTCCAGTTTCCATTGTTAAAATATGTACATCTAAACAGTTACAATAGTGTGTATATATATATATATATATATATATATATATATATATATATATATATATATATAATTTCTGTTCTAATCCAGCAGGGTACACTGTGGTCACAACTGCAAGTTCAGTACTTTACAAAGTATCTCTTCAGCACACATGTCTATGCAAAACATCTCGTATGACATACAGTTGTAATACATTTGTAACACAAGCATATGAATCATGTTGATATTAACAAATGACATATTTATTTATTTAACATATGTTTACCGGGAAAGTCTGACTTGAAACAAAGCTAGTTTATAGTGGAGGCCTGGGGAGAAACACTCCAAATGCATGTCTTTGTAATGTGGGTTGAAACTGGAGCACCCGGAGTAAACCCACACGCCAGAAATAGCATAACGTATGCATGTGCAAAATATGTGGATTCTGTGCTACAAAAATATGTAACTAGTGAGAAACAAATTTGCAAGGACTCTTGGTCGTTCCTACATTGTCTGAATAATTTACAATATGACAATAGTTAAAATTTTTTAACAGTAGATGTTAAGGACTTATATACGTCCATCCCACACATGGAGGGCATAGAGAGAATTAGCCACATTCTGAGAATCAAGGGCGTACCTAATGATACAATAAGTTTGCTTAGTGAACTATTGGACATTATTTTGTCCAATAACTATGTAATCTTTGACAAAAGATTGTTTTTACAAATATCAGCGATAGCCATGGGGTCCCCGTATGGCGCCAGTTTCACCAATTTAGTAATGGCTGACTGGGAGCACGAATTTGTCCTACAGAACAACTGGGTCCAAGACAAGGTACATTACTACACTAGATTCTTGGATGACATCTTCATGGTGATAGGGGGTGACAACAACACAGCTAATGCAATTGTCAGTTACTTTAATGAGACAACTGACTTTTTGCAGTTTACATCACAATTTGGTGCTAATTCCATATCATACTTGGATGTTCTGATTTGTAAAGATACAACCAGTGAATGCTACAATGCTGTCACCCCTATCACCAAAAGAAGTCAGTAGTAAAAGGACAGTTGGTCAGGACAGCTAGGATGACCTCCCTAGATAGAGACTTCTACTTAGAATGTAACAACTTGAAGGAGATGTTCACTAGGAGGGGTTACTACACAGATGTTGAATCTGCTTATTGAAGAGGTGATTCACAAGCATACGAACGGTGTGTACAAACCTATTTTAAGTCAAAACCGAATTGATACACCCACTGATACTATAGGTATGCATACTGAAGTGAACACAGACAGTAATGTACTCCAGAATTTTTGTAATTTTAACAATTTCATTATTTCATTCAGTGTAGATGCTCTTGACTTATGTGGGATCATCAGGAAGAACAGGGACCTACTACGGTCAGACACTTTTATAAGTAAGAAAGTGGCTCAAACACCTAGAATTTCTTTCAAAAGAGGAGCTAATTTAAAAAAAATCTAGTTGAAAGAAACTCCAATACACTAGTCAGTAGATGTGGGATGTATAAATGTGGTATGTGTAAGTACTGTAAACGTATGGATGTGGGTTAGAAGTTCAAGATCAAAGGCACTCAAAACACCACCAGATTTAGATTAAACTGCCAGTGTAA
This sequence comes from Protopterus annectens, assembly GCF_019279795.1. Classification (NCBI taxonomy): domain Eukaryota; kingdom Metazoa; phylum Chordata; order Ceratodontiformes; family Protopteridae; genus Protopterus; species Protopterus annectens. The sequence continues at coordinate 1,371,397,834 of NC_056746.1, forward strand.
AGGGGTCATATACCTAGCTCAATGCCAAATGTGTCCCGCATTCTATATAGGGAAAACAGATAGGAAATTGCAGGAAAGAATATATGAACATCTGTGCCACATTGGCAAATTGAGTGAAGACAGTGCCCTAGCTAAACATATCCACGAATACATGGATCACAGGTTTTTGTTCAGGGCAATAGACCAGATTGTGCCCGATTACATGGAGGGTCCAGTTTCACTGGAGTTAGAACGTTTAGAATTAATATGCAGTGCAGGGCAGTATCCAGGTTTAAATGAAAGATGTTCTGTTGTATGTATTCTAAAATTAAAAAGCCTTACTAGGTAGAGTTTTACGTATAGAATTTATGTAAAGTATGTATTAATTGTACATAAGATCTTAAAAATCAACAATAGTAGGAACGAACATGGGTTTACCATGTCATTTTAGTATTTTAGATATTTGGTACTTATAAAGTACAAAAACCTTTTGTAGGTATTTTATGGTATATAAGAACATTTAGTATTGTTTCTTCTGTAGGGTTAGGGTTTGAGTTTCGCATGTGGGTGTGTCTAAATGTGTTTGTGACACTTTTGTAGTCTTTAGAAACTGTAGTTTCTATGATTACTAGTTTTCATTTTGTTGTCAAGAAGAATGAAATAAACTGATTAACTAATATTGGTTAATTACCTAACTAATTAACTACTGCTCACTGACTACTTAAGGGCATGCTCTCAATGTTGTTTTTATCTGAAGAAGTCACAATATTTACTATGACGAAAAGCGCTTCATTTTGGATTAAACTGCTTGTTCTTACGTTTTGTGTTTGGTGCCTTCCTTTCTGCAACCAGTTTTCAGTTTTGTGTTCTTTCATTGGCTTGTGTCTACTGGAATTTTCCAGCATCTCAAATCCTTTGAGACCCTTTTCAATTTAATACATTCTGTTAAATAAATATTGTCGATTTGCAAGTTCCTATACTTAATCAAACAGCCTTCAAACTGCTTGAGCTGGTGCATTAAGGAACCCCTAATAATAATTAAGGAAGTGTTTAATTTAATTTAAATTGTGGGTTCGCTAACCAGGATCCCAAATTGAAAACCTTACCTTGTTCCATAGGGTTTGAGTGGGAGCAATAAGTCCTGCATTCAACAATGTGGATGTTCCAAAAATTTCATATCTTCCATAAAATGTTCTGTTCCATTCGCGGTTGCTGGAATGTATTTAGTATGTTGCTGAAATAAAATCAAAAGGTCCCTGGTAATGCAGCTATTAGAATCCAAACACGTGTTTATCCACAACGTTCTGCTGTAACCAAGGCAACTCTCAACAAGGAAAAAGGCGCTGCTTTCTCACCCGAGCTTTCGGCTTAACTTTTAGTTAACTATTTGGACTTGCGATGTTCTCTCCAAACACATGTTTATGTGGGTTTGTGCTTGTTTAAGCTCTGTGGATCCATTTTTGGCGTCCTGCAGACTAGGACTGTTCTGTAAGTTTCTGAGCCACCCCAGACCTTTCTGTGTTGGAAGGAAGCCTTCTAGCTTATCAAGTGGGGAGTGGTAAGCACTAGATAGCCTATCTACAACAAGAGGAGTGGTTTCTGGCCCAGACATTGTAGTTTATTGGCCGTTTGGGCAGTTTTTCTGTCTCTTTCCAACTTTCTGGTTTAAAAGCCCGTATTTACGTGGGTTTGTGCTTGTTTAAGCTCCGCAGATCCAGTTTTGGGGTCCTGCAGACTACAAGAGTCACAGGAAGGAGAAAAGAGATACCCTAAGTGCCTCCATTTGATTTTTTCATAATTTACTGCTCTCTGCACTTGTTTTTTAATTTATCTACATTTATTTAAACTGTATTTGCCTTAATATTGCTACACACTCAAGTGTGCTAGCTTGTACTGCATTTAAAGTGTTTTGCTACTGTTCTAATTGCTTTTCTGCAAAAAAAAAAAAAAAAAAAAAGTTCTAAGCTTGTTTCCCGCCTTTCCTGTAACTAGTTTATTCCAGATACAGATTTGCTGTATCCAGAACTGTTCTGTAAGTTTCTGAGCCCTCCAGACCTTTCTCTGTTGGAGGGAAACCATCTAGCTTGTCAGTGGGAGTGATAAGCACTAGATAGCCAATCCTACCACAAGAGGAGTGGTTTCTGGTCCAGAAATTGTAGTTTATTGGGTGTTTTGGCAATTTTTTCCATCCCTTTCAACTTTCTGGTTTAAAACCCCATGTTTGCACACTGCAGCAGCGCTCAGCTGAAGTAAACTATTACCGGTGCCAGAAAGTCTGCTCTTCAGTTTTCCCCTTAGAACATGCTTGTTTTTTTATTTCTTGCACTTCAATTAGCGTAATCAACTAGCACTTTAACAGGCTTTTGTAGCATTTATTGTAGCACACTTAGGTGCTATCAGCACTAGCTGTTCCTACGCAGTAACAGCACCTGTACTTATTAGTTATGACCACCCCTCCTGGTACGTTTGTAGGGCAATTTCCTGTTCTTTCTCCTGCTAACCTGGTGCACTTGGGCATTCTGAGGCAGTGTGGCAACTGTCTAATGTACACAGACAACCCTCTCCTCTTACCTCCCAACAGTCATACCTGTGAGAGATGCACTTATATCACCAAACTGGAAGCAGTGCACGCTTCAACCAAAACCGGACTAGCTGATCAAGAGGAGAAGGTCATCACCTGCAACTCACTACATAGAACACACAGCCCTCCAAAACACCAACCATCACAACCCATGCATAGAAACACAAACCACACACCCACGTTTGCGGAGGCTCTCAATAAAAATTTACCCAAACAACAGAGACCCCCGAGACAGAAATGCACTCGACCACCACAACACAACACCAACCCCAGAACACATAGCTCACCACCACAGTGTGCCCCTCAACCCAAGCCCTTAAGGCAAAACACTTTGCCCAATGTACTAATCATAGGAGACTCAATTGTGAGGCACACTTATGTCCCACTCACTATGTTTAACAAGGAGAAGGTGACAGTCAGTTGTCTATCGGGTGCCAGGATCCCCCACATAACACACACAGTCGGATCACTCCACAGCAAGTACAAATATGACTCAGTCATTGTCCATATGGGTGTGAATGACCTGAGACGTACCTCCCTGGACTACGTGAAAAAAGATGTGATGGAACACTTGGATTATGTGGCCCAAGCAGGTATGACCCTAGCCCTGAGCACTATTCTACCGTCACCCAGAATGATACCACAGTTGTTGTGTCTTTCGGCTTTTCCCAGTTAGGGGTCGCCACAGCCGAACTCGGTCCGCTAATGATTGGCAGTTGATTTTTACGTGCTGAGTTGCCAGCCCTAATGCACAACCTTCAAAGAAGGTGCGCCCATTCATGCATGTCTCCATGCAGAAGACGCTCTAGCTGAGAGTCTAACCAGTCAGCGTCTTACTGTGAGGCAACAAGAAAATGATTAACTTCAACAATTGGCTAAGTTTCTGGTGTCATTCTAAGGGGATCCAGTATCTGTCTGCCTAGGACAACATGATCGACAGACCTCAATGCTTGCCAGAGATGGCCTGCATCTGTCACCCCTAGGATTCCAGGTACTGGTTAAGGCTTTTGCCACCCCTGTAGTGCCTTTTTTAGGTAGTGTTCCAAAGACCAAAATTCCACCGTAACAGCTACAAACAAATGCAATATGAGGGTCATGCTGCTCAATGGTCGAAGTCTAAATTTTAAGATGCACTCGCTCGAAGCTCTCCTCAAAATGGAGATTGTCAACATCTGTAATGGATATCTGGTTTAAAGAGGCAGAGAGCACCCCTGCACTCCCAGGCTACAACTCATTCCATGCTTTTCGGCCCCAGAATTGATCTAGAAGCTCCAAAGGTGGTAGAAGCCAATCTGGTGGTCCCCAGCCATCAGTAAACTCTACAACAGAAGTAAGAAACTGTTGCAGAAAAAAATGAAGTCACAAGACTGGAAAACCTCCCTTATCAGTCTCAACAAAAAGCTGAGATCCCTTATCACATCCTCTAAAGCCGGCTATGAATGCAAAATTACAGCTGACAGCAAAACCAACCACAAAGCCTTCTATAGCTATATCAAACATCTCAAAGGCAATACCCAGATTTGCTCTGAGTTATTGCACAATGGCACCTCTTATACTGAGTCAACAGATGTAGCCAACATACTGGCCAACAGATTCAGTGCCAACTTTACCCCCCCCCCCGGGCCCTATCACAATACCAGAAGAAAGCCTGGTACCCACCATTTATGTGGCACTAGTAAAAGCTGCATTGTCCAAAGCCAAGAATACAGCAGTCCATGGGACCTGAAAATATCCCTGGCTGCATCCTACATAAGCTACAAAATGAACTGGCACCACATCTGTGTACCCTGTTCAATCACAGCCTTACCGCAGGCTATGTCCCTAACGAATAGCATACTGCTACAGTCATCCTGCTCCATAAAGGGAGAGCAGCTACAGACCCTGGGAACTGTCGCCCCATTAGCCTGGCGAGTCTGGTATGCAAAGCTATGGAGCACATCATTATGGACCTGCTTAACAGAGATGTAGGCAATTTCCAAACTTTTGACCCCACACAGTTTGGCTTTGTCTAGGGGAGATCCTGCCTGCTGAACCTAGTTGACTTCTTCGAGGCAGTCACCAAGGCTGTGGATGAGGGTAAGGCAGTGCATACAGCCTACCTCGACCTGGCCAAGGCCTTTGATACCATTCCCCACTCGGGTATCATTGATAAACTCCCCAAACTAGGCATCAATACTTACATCACTAGGTGGGTTGCAGATTGGCTCACAGACAAGACCCACAGAGTGAAAGTTGCGGATTCCAAGTCACACTGTCGATCAGTCACAAGTGGAGTCCCACAGGGCTCAGTCCTGGGCCCTCAACTGTTTGGCATCTACTTCTCAGAAGTCCAGACCAACACAGAAGGACTCTGGCTGACCAAGTTCGCTGATGACTGCAAGCTAGGGGTCATTATCAACTCCCCAGGTGATGCAGACATTCTACAAAAGGGCCTCTCTGAGACCAGTGACTAGTGTCGGAACCATGGCCTGAAGCTTAACTCCAAAAAATGCGTTATCATCCCCTTTGGAAAAAACTCAGGTCATAAGAGATCTGGGCACCCAGGTCGACAGCCACCTCACTTTCGACCACCACATTGCCACTGTGGTCAGAAAGTCCTTCTACATAGCATATCTAATAACCAAAGATTTCGCATCCAGGAAGAAAGAGGTCTTCACCCCTCTCTACTCATCCCTCAGTAGACCAATCACCGAAGATAATCCCCGTTTGACATGTACCTGACCAGACACCTACAACAGCTGGAGAGACCACAAAAGTACCTCGCAAAAAGGATCCTAGGCCTTAAACACATATCCTCCATGGACAGACTCAAGAAGCTTCACCTGTTCTCACTGTCTTATCATCTACTTAGAGGTGAACTCTGCTTGACTTACAAAGCTATGTCCGACCCAGCCCTACTTGAAATGCTACACCTAAAGAAATCCCAACCCCCCCCCTCCCCCGCATCACATGCTCCAGAGATCACAACCTCATTACCACAGTTAACAGAACATGCTGGAGGGACAGGTTCATTTCCCAAAGACTGCCCATACTCTGGAATAAGTTTCCCGTTCATGTCAAGCAGAGCACCTCGCTGGCCCTCTTCAAGAGAAATCTTGACGAGTGGATGAGTAACAGAAAGTTCACTCCAGGGATCATTCCAGTTGCCGTACTGGATATGGGTACTGTGAACTAACATTGGGTGGCACGGTGCCTGGGCTAGGCTTGTAAAGGCTGCAGGGCAATTAGCGTAGTACACACCTATGAACAAATAACTTCTCACAATGAAAACTGAATAACTTTCACTTGTCAGACAAAAGTGAAAATCCATCACTTATCAGGCAAAACTACTGTGTCAGGCAAAAATAAAAACACAGACTGCAGCTTCCAAGCAGTCTGTTGTAATAAAGGTTAACAATCTGAGCGCTTTCATCCGACCATAATTATAGACGACTTCAGAGATAAAAAAAAAAAAAAAAGCCATTACCCCACCTTATTTAAATGTTAAAATTACTACTGTCCAATCAAATAATAAGTCACAATCGTAGTCATTTAAAGAAACATTTTCATTAGTACACCATAAACAGTGAATAAATAATGCTTGTATAAAAAAAAAAAATATATATATATATATATATATATATATATATATATATATATATAAAATTAATATAATTGACTTAATAAATACACCCTAAAGATATTATTAAAATATTTGGTGTCCCTTCTAATCCAATGCTTTAAACTCTTATGTAGCCACATTGCTCAATGATCTATATGGTCACATCTCAACATAAAATCAAGTTTATCAGCCCTCATTTTTAAAACACTGTATAAAGAGGTCATATCATTAAGACCTGACATTTGTGTGGCATTAAGATGCAACTGCCACAATAATTTGTAGTACTCTAACTTAATTTCATTTGCGGACCAGAGTTCTGCTGTGGCGACCCCTAACCGGGAAAAGCCGAAAGACAAACAACAACTCTAACTTAATTTCCATGTTCCCACCTCTGCCATTTGTGACTACTTTACCGTTAACAAAAAAATGTATTTTTTTAAAACCCTGACACCCCAGCAAATGTATAGGCATTAACTACATTTTTTTGTTTTCATTTCATAGACGTGCTCATATATTCTTTCTTTAAGTTATCGAGAAGTTTTTCCAGTGTAATAGCATGGATAGGATATACAACGAACTAAATAAGCCACCATTCTAGATTTACAGTTGCATTTCCCTGGACATACTAATGTTTTGTCTAACCCTTCCACTGTAACATAAGGTCCGTCATTGATGTACCTACAGTACTTACAGGTGCCACATTCCATCATCCTAGAACATTTCTACTTAACACTGTGACTCAGACACATTCTTAAGATTGGGACCCTTTTATAAGTTATTTTAGGTGACGTCCCTAATTTTTGTTTATACTCTGGTTTGAATTGGTCTCAAGTGACAATTTGTTTGTTAAAGAAATGGATACATTGATGTGCATGTTTCAGGAAAGTGACTACCCAGTATCTGTAATAATAGATTATAGAGAATAAATTATAGGGGGGGAGACAAAATTTTCCTCTCTTCTGGGGTGCAAAACTACTGGTTGTAATTAGAATATTTATAATAAAGGAATTAAAGATAGAACATGTGCAACGATTACTGAATTTAATCAGCAAACATGTAAAATAGTCTGCCAGGAACAGACTTTTGGATTCCTATTTCCAGAGCAGAAATAGAATGGGAGGTGAAAGAGATTGTAGGCATGAGTTTCATCTAGCTGGTGCAGTACAGTGTAGAAAGGAGAGAATTCTGGATGTGATACTAAGGAGTAAAGGGGATGACTTTTGAAGATTCATACAAAGGTGGTTTTAGGCAGTGGTGATCCTGTTACTACACAGGTTGAGTGGAGATGAGTTAAGAATGCAGAAGCAGTGCTGTGGGATTTAGTTAAGAGTGGAGACTAGTAACTGTGCAGAAGCAGTGCTGTGGGATTTAGTTAAGAGTGGAGACTAGTAACTGTGCAGAAGCAGTGCTGTGGGATTTAGTTAAGAGTGGAGACGAGTAACCATGCAGAAGCAGTGCTGTGGGATTTAGTTAAGAATAGAGGCGAGTAACCGTGCAGAAGCAGTGCTGTGGGATTTAGTTAAGAATAGAGGCGAGTAACCATGCAGAAGCAGTGCTGTGGGATTTAGTTAAGAATAGAGACAAGTAACTGTGCAGAAGCAGTGCTGTGGGATTTAGTTAAGAGTAGAGATGAGTAACCGTGCAGAAGCAGTGCTGTGGGATTTAGTTAAGAGTGGAGACGAGTAACCATGCAGAAGCAGTGCTGTGGGATTTAGTTAAGAATAGAGGCGAGTAACCGTGCAGAAGCAGTGCTGTGGGATTTAGTTAAGAATAGAGGCGAGTAACCATGCAGAAGCAGTGCTGTGGGATTTAGTTAAGAGTGGGGATGAGTAACCATGCAGAAGCAGTGCTGTGGGATTTAGTTAAGAGTGGGGATGAGTAACCATGCAGAAGCAGTGCTGTTAAGAGTGGGGATGAGTAAGAGTGCAGAAGCAGTGCTGTTAAGAGTGGGGATGAGTAAGAGTGCAGAAGCAGTGCTGTTAAGAGTGGGGATGAGTAAGAGTGCAGAAGCAGTGCTGTTAAGAGTGGGGATGAGTAAGAGTGCAGAAGCAGTGCTGTGGGATTGTAGAGGATCAGATTGTGTCGAGCTGAGGAAGAAGAGCAAAGATGATTTAAGGATCTTGGTACAAATGAAGGAGGTGAACAACCTGTTTTCTATGTTTAAACTGAGGAGGGGCAAATTTCACGGATGTAACAGATTGCCTTTATAATGGAGATTTTGATGGGACTTGCAAAGCCACTCGATGGAAATTTTGTGGGGTTGTGTTTTCAGCCACTGGATTGTTAATTGTACTGGGAGGATTAATTAAGGTTGCAGGGATACCATTTCCAAGGGGAGGACTGCAGACAATTGAGCCCTACACAGTGGGCAACGAAGGTGTAAGGTTAAAAAAAAAAAAGTTAGGGTGAGGTCGATGGGTTTCTTGGTAAGAAGCAGACTGCTGGATAAAAATCGGTCATAGATCACACACTATAGATACATCAGAGTAACCTGTTACTTGTTCAGATTATGACAGTTCAGGAGGGCATTTATAGCCATCTCTTTCCCCACAGACATAAGCAGTTAAGTATAAGAAGTCGAGGGCCACACTTTGGGGTGAGACCATGATTAAAAAGTGAGTAGCTACTTGTAGGAAGAGAAGCAGGCAGTGAATTGTAAGGTAGAATGTAGTGTTCATGATGTGCCCCATAAATTGTGTTAGATTTGGGCAGTATGAAGAGAGAATAAAGTAATTGTATTTACAAGTGTATCAGCAATTAAGACATATTAACTGATAAGGAAGGGGTAGGTTGAAAGGGGGAAGTTGAGGGATCAGAGAATCCGTTAGCTGATGGCATGTGCAGTTTAACCTGGACAAATCTGAGATTGTGTATTTTCCCAAGAATAAACAAGAGGTCATGTATAAAATTGGGAATGTTCATTTAAAGATTATCCACTGAGAAGACTTTCTGGAGGGTGGTGATTTTTCTTAAAATGAGCCACCAAGCACAGTGTGAGCAAGAAGTTGCCAGAGCCCACAAAATTTTGAGTTGCCTAGCCAGAGGAGAACTCTGCGGATGAGGTTATTCTTTCAATGTACAGGGCTTTATTGAGACCAATGTCAAAGCACTGTATTGAATTGTTATACCACTGATGGAGAAGGAGTGACCATTGGTGGAAGTGGTGCAGTGGGGCTAAGCAGAAGCTTGATTGAGGATGTGTGCTTTGGTGGGGGAAATAATCTGATTAAATAATTTGGAGAGGGAGAGGAAACTGCAGAAAGGTTGAGTAGAAAAGAGATCTACATGGTACCTCATGAGGAATAAGTTTAGGTTGGAAATGAAGCTTTATTTACAAAATGGATTGTGAACTACTAAAGTGAACTGCCAGTGGAAAGAGTGGGAATTGGGACATCTGTGGGATTATGAAACACTTTGGAAAAACAAAGAGGCAAATATGCGTTTGTTGTAGGATGTTTGGAAAGATTATTGGATTATGTTTATTTATTTATTTATTTATTTATTTAAATTTGTTGACCGGGAGTGTCCGACTGGACGTGGGTCCATTTTCAGTGGAGGCCCGGGGAGAAAAGCTCCACAGTAAAATAAACAGACAGTAGTTACATTGGATTACATAGCGATTAACAATTTAACATAGAAATTACTTACAACATATTTACAGATGAAGAACATAGTACATCAGTAGACAACTAGAATCTTTATCTGTGAAGTACATAACAGGCATTAACAAATCTAACAATGAGAAGTTCCTGCTGTATAATAAGTACTAGGCTTATGAGCATCTGAGCTTGCTATCATCAAGGTAGTTAGTGGAGGTGAAAGAAAGGTAGTAGTTGGATGGGGTGGATGATATTAGAGTGGGAGTTGCAAGGGCATAGCCAGCATGTTTTTAGGTGCGCTTTTAATAAAGTTTTGAAGTTGGTGCATGATGGTGCGGAGGTAATTGTGGGTGGGAGTGAGTTCCATAATTTGGCTATGGCGCAAGAGAATAGTGCTTCACCAGCAGAGTTATTGGCTTTAGTGATCTGCAAGTGATTTTTGTTGCTGGATCTTAGTGGTCTGGTGGTGCGATAGGGTTGGAGTAGATTCTGGAGGGATGGGACATTTAGTGGATGGTTTACTAATTTGTGGGCGAGTGAGAGTTGATACCACTGAAGGAGGTGAGGGAGTTCAAGCCAGCCCAGTTCAGCAAGTGAGAGACAGTGGTGACTACGGTAGGATGCCCCTGTGGCGAATTTGGCGATTTTGTTGTAGCAGGTCTCTAGCTTGTTTAGATCACATTGCCTTAGGTTGGTATATACTGGAGAGGCATAAAGTAGGGTGGAGATAAGGTGGGAATTTGCTATTGAAATCTTTGCTGCTTTGGTGAGAAATTGTTTATTTCTGTATAATGCTCCTAGTTTTTTGTGGACTTTTTTTATGGTCATGGATATGTGAATGTCAAATTTTACTTTATTGTCTATTTCCACTCCTAGCAATTTGGTGTGTTCAGTTGGGTATATAGTGGTGTTGTCTTTTGCTGTGATGTTAAAGTGAGAGTTGTTTTGAGTATGTTTGGTGGGTTGGAAGATGAGTAGTTTAGTTTTGTTTGGGTTGAGTATTAATTGGGCATCGAATAACCATGTTTCGACAGAGGAAAAGGCTTCCTGTGTGACTTTTTGCAGTTTGGGTAGGGACTGGGCTGAGCAGATGATGGTTGAGTCATCTGCGTATTGGATGAGTGTGCCATGTTTGGTGGCAGAGGCTAGATTATTGGTGTAAACAGAGAAAAGTAGGGGTCCAAGGATGGATCCTTGGGGAACCCCTATGGAGACAGGTAGTTGGGGAGATATGTAATTCTGCCATACAACGGATTGTTGGCGGTCAGACAGGTAACTCTGAAACCAGTTGGTGACTGATTGTGAGAAGGATAGGTTATTGAGGACAGAGATAAGTTGTTTGTGTGGGACCATGTCAAATGCTTTAGATAGGTCTAGGAAAGTAGCAGAGGAGAGATAGCCATTGTTTTTATGCTGAAGGATAGTGTTAGTAAAGGAGAGTAAGGCAGTGGTGGTGCTATGGTTTGGTCGGAAACCATGCTGAGTACTGGAAAGGAGGTTGTTAGTAAGGAGGTAGTGTGAGACCTGAGAGTGTATGCATCTCTCTAGTATTTTGGAGAGTGGAGAGAGAATAGCTATGGGGCGGTAATTGGTTAGTTCTGCAGAGGGTGTGCCTTTGTGGAGGGGAATTATATGTGAGACTTTCCACAATGTGGGAACGTAACTTTCTGACAATCGGTTAATCAAGATGGATACTGGGTAGGCCAGAGCATCAGCTGCGATTTGTAGGTATTCACTTGGGAGGTTGTCTGCTGCTAATTTGGTGGGTTTAAGTTTAGTTAAGAGTTTTTTTATGTTGGCGGTAGGTACAGGAGAAAAAGAGAAGGCAGTGGGGAGATTACTAGTTGAAGGTGTGGGTTGGAGGGAGGGTTGTGTTGTTTAGCTAGTGATAGTATGGTTTGGGTGAAGTGTGTGTTGAATGAGGTAGCAATATTTTCTGAGGAGTGAGGGATGTTAGGAGGAGGGGTACTGACTTTACCTGGGTGGAGGATGGAGTTTATGGAGGACCAGAATTGTTTGGGGCTGTGTTGTAAGGAGTCTAGGGCAGACTGGTAGTATTGGAATTTGTCCTGTTTTATTAGCTTGTTGACTCTATTGCGTAGTTCTAGGAATTTCTGTCTAGCTGCGGGGGTTTTGGTTTTGCGCCAGTGCTCCCAGGCTTTATCCCTGTTTTTCATTTCTGACTTAGTGGTTTTCTGTAGCCATGGGGAGGGTTGTGCTTTGGTTCTGGAAAATCTTATGGGGGCATGGTAATTAAGGATGTTCAGGAAGGTACTATTAAAAAATTCAACTGCGTCATCTAGACTGAGGTACTTTAGAGCATGCCAGTTACATTCTTTGAGGGATGAGATGAATGTGAGTGGGTTAAAGTTTATTTTTACGTATTTGATGATAGATGACAGGTTTAGCTTGGTACAGGTATTTTTTGAGTAGGAATGTTGGGGAGTGATCACTGAGGCTATCTGATAAGCAGCCTGTTATATATGACTGGAGGTTCTTACTGACTAGTATCCAATCCAGGGTAGTGTGCTTGCTGGAGTTTTTATTTATCCTTGTTGGTGACTGGACTAGTTGGGTGAAGCCATGAAGGTGTACATGATGGGTTGGATTGTTGCCAGAACAGGATTGCCACTCAATATTGAAATCACCTAAGATGATAGTTTCTTGGGGGAGATGGTGGGTAGACCAGCTGAGGAGGTTTTCTAGTGGCGGGATGTTTTGGCCAGGTGGGAAGTAGCATCCAATTATGTTGATGGTTTTGTGTTGGTTAATTTTGAGGTTGGTATATATTGGTTGGTTGGTATTAAATCTTCAATTTAATTTAGTTTTATGAGTGTTTGAGGGGGCATTTAAGAGTCAAAGCGCCATTGTGACTGGTGAGTTCATTGTTCCTCCATTGGATGTTGCACTAAAAGTGAAAGTTGTTGGCAGTAAAAGGATACTGATGTATGTTGGGTGTTGGTTGAAATAATTATTGAAAGAATGCTTTGTATGTGAAACTGTGGTAAGGATCATGGAGGTCGTAGCAGTTTTGCAGCTTGTGGAGTGTTGCAGCTGTCTGAGATGCTACCTATATAGGAGGGTGAATGTATGAGGAAGAAAATTGTTAGGAAGTTCAGCTGGCTTACTTAGTGAGACCGTGGTAGTGTGGGCAAACTGTGGATGAATGGGAGCTGTTTTGCAGGAGTAGGCTTTGTCTCAGTCCCTTTGGAACTGTGGTGCTGAAACCGAGCTGGAAAGGCACATTACAGTGATTCTATAGGGACCACCCCCCTGTGAAATTTTAGTGTGCAGGCAAATATGTTATGACATTGAGAAGTACAAAAGGGTGCCCTCCTTTATAACGGGGAACTTAGTGACATATTTGTAGATCAGAGCATGTTTATGTACCTTTAAGAAGCATTTCCAGATGTAAACCTGTGCATATAAATACAGAGCACGTGCAGGCAGCAGTGCCATTTTGAGAGGACAACCAGAGTGTTAACATGTATGAGTATGGCAGGCAGTCTGTTTATAAGTTTATTCGGGTTTAAGTTACAAAGCCTTATTTCTGATGTGTTTGTGTGTAATAAAGCTGCTTGAACAGAACCCATGAATGTTCATTTGTTTTATCCTGACCAGACGAACAACATGGTGTCAGAACCAGGATTAAGAGAGCTACTTCTTCGAGCCAGAGGTGCAGAGTTGAAGGTGAAGGCAGACTAAGCAGGTTGAGTGAAATGGAGCATGGACAAACTAAAAAGGGCCAGAAATGAGCTAAAGGTAAAGAAAACTGCACAAATGATTTATTTGGTGAAGAAAATTAAGCAGCGCATTTATAAGGCTCGAAACACATCATTAATCAAAAGTAGACAAAAACGTATTATTAAGCAAACGAAAGGCTCGAAACACATCATTAATCAAAAGTAGACAAAAACGTATTATTAAGCAAACGAAAGGCTCGAAACACATTAATCAAAAGTAGACAAAAACGTATTATTAAGCAAACGAAAGGCTCGAAACACATCATTAATCAAAAGTAGACAAAAACGTATTATTAAGCAAGCGAAGGCTCAAACACATCATTAATCAAAAGTAGACAAAAGCATTATTAAGCAAACGAAGGCTCAAACACATCATTAATCAAAAGTAGACAAAAACGTATTATTAAGCAAACGAAAGGCTCGAAACACATCATTAATCAAAAGTAGACAAAAACGTATTATTAAGCAAACGAAAGGCTCGAAACACATCATTAATCAAAAGTAGACAAAAACGTATTATTAAGCAAACGAAAGGCTCGAAACACATCATTAATCAAAAGTAGACAAAAACGTATTATTAAGCAAACGAAAGGCTCGAACTGCATTATTAATTAAACTAAGTGTTCAAAACCGTGATATTTGATAAAACTAGCAGAACTGTTCATAAGAGGCTCAGAATTATCTTTGGTTTGCACAGTGAGCATGTTTAAAGTAAAACGGGCACACAAAAAGTACATTGAGCATGATAAGAGATTAAAAGGGCATAACGAGTACAAGGGTCTATATCAGAAGATTGAAGTTTCAAAACTTCGAATCTGATATGGTCGACACCATTTGATCGAAGTCTTGAAACTTCGATTCTTTTAACGGAGATCTCCATACGGTGCGGAAAGGGAAGATTTTCCTTTTCTGCACTGTAGTGTGATCTCAGAGTTGGTATATTTAAGTAGCGGGGGTGTGGGGGTGGAGCATTTAAATGGTTTGTTTTTGTAGGTTGTTGTGTTTTATTACATTTTCGATGTTTCAAGACTTCGATTATATGGTGTCAACCATATCAGATTCGAAGTTTTGAAACTTCGATAATGTAATATAGACCCAGAATACAATAAAAGGGAAAAATAAGCTTAAAGAGCAAGGCGACTGCATTTTTTTTAGTAAAACACCGTGTATGGGTACAATCTACTATTTTGCATTGACCGAAGCCATTCAAAGCATAACTAGAGTTGTTCAAAGTATCTCAGTGCAAAGTGTCTGCAGAGTGTGTACTGTATTACCGTGCAATTATTTCAGAGTTTGCTGTGTGCAAAGTACAGTTATATTGCAAAGTGCAGTCAGAGTACAGCCATTTCGAAAAGATTTTTGTGCTGTGTGTATTTATTTGCAGAGTGCAGCCATTTCAAAGTGTTTCTTACACTGTACAAAGTTATTTCGCAAAGTACAGCCATTTTGAAAGGTACTTGTGTTGTGTAGAGTTTATTCTCAAAGTACAATCATTTTGAAGTATTTCTTAAACTGAGTGGTTTCACAAAGTACGGTGATTTCAAAGTGTCCTTGTGCTTATGGAGAGTTATTTGGCAAAGTGCAGTAATTTCGAAGAGTTTGTTGTGCTATTGGGTGTAATTACAAGTACTGGCATAAAGTTCTGGCGTTACACACGCTCATACACACATACATATATATATATATATATATATATATGTGTGTGTGTTCATACATGATTGCAAGCTGTGTGTGTGTGTGTGTGTGTGTGTGTGTGTGTGTGTGTGTGTGTTCATACATGATTGCAAGCTGTGTGTGTGTGTTTGTGTTCATACATGATTGCAGGCATCTTCACTACTGTGTGTTGCAATGGCAGAGGCATTTCGCAGATCCAGCCCACTTGTGTTTGATCGTAATACTGCAGAGAATTGGAGAGTTTTCAAGCATGAGTATGATATTTTCATACAAGCAGATTTTTCTGACAAAGATGCACCTACAAGGGCATTTATTTTGCTTAACTTAGCTGAGTCAGAAGCTATTGAGAGGATTCATTTGTGCGTGCACCAGAAGTATATGCAGGAGAAGGGGCACACCATCATATTGTGGTACCGGCTGAATCAAGGGAAGACCCTGAGTGCTTAAAACGTAAATTTATTGAAATGTGCAACCCCCAGACAAATGTTAGATTAGAGGGGCACTTATTTTATACAAGAGACCTAAAGCCAGGTGAAACTTTTTGCTTGTGTCACTGACTTGAGAAATAAGGCTAAAATGTGCAGATTTGGTGACTTGAAAGATAACTTAGTAAAGGACAGGCTTGTGTGTGGTGTTAATAGTGCTGCAGTGAGAACATTTTTGCTTCGTGACAGTGATTTAACATTAAAGAAAGCCATAGAGATTTGTCAAATCCATGAGCTCACAGAAAAGCACACAAGTATGCTTACAGGTGATAAAAGCATGGTTTCAGCAGCCTCTAGAGCAAATGTTGACACCATGCAGCACTTGGCAAGCAGAAACAGGCCTAAGCACATGGCAGCAGCAACCCCTGTGGGTGTGACAAAGAGAACTTGGAGCTTTCTATCAAGTTCCAAAACTAGCTTAGTGAAAGGAGCATGCTCAGTACAGTATGAGTGAGTCAGCAAAACCCAAGTCAAGTCTCATTGTTGACTGTTGCAATTGTGGAGCCAATCGTGAGTCTAAAAAAAGTGCTTAGAATTTGGTCAAGTGTAAAAAAAATGGAATCATTTTCAGAAGTTTTGTAAATCAAGCAGGTCTCGTTCAGTTATTAAGAAAAGTCACTCAAAAAAAGCAAGCCAATCATATAGAGAGCTGCAACCCTACTTTCGATGTTGATGGTATATCAGTGGTCGGTGAAAAGGTTAATGCAGTAGATTTGTTGGCAAAGAATGAATTATTTTGTACTATCCTGATCAATGGTAAACCCACAGAGCTCAAAGTAGACACTGGTCAAAGTGTAATGTAATGTCAGCAGAAATATTTGCTAAAGTAAGAGCTGTTGAGCAACTTAATTTGGTCAATTGTGTGAAGCTTGTTGCTTATGGAGTTGAAGAGATTCAAACCGAATACTCTGTAATGCTTTCATGCTATTTGGCTGGGAACAGTTACAGCTTGTAATTTTTTGTAGTCCGAAGACCCGTGCAGTCATTATTAGGTCTCAGAAACAGTTTGAGAATGAAACCACCTTCTTTTACCAAATAAGTACATCATGTAAGCACATGTCCCAGTTCCATCTTCAGTGATGCTATTTTCTCAGAATATGCAGATGTGTTTGATGACAAGCTAGGCAACCTTCCAGTTGTATACTCCATGAAAGTGTAGACCCAGAGGTCAGTCCAGTGGTCAGACCAGCAAGAAGACTTCCAATAGCTATGCAGGACCATTTCAAGATCCAGTTAGACCAAATGGTGCAGCAAGGTGTGATTTGTCCAGTCACAGAACAAACTGAGTGGGTATTGTCCATGGTAGCTACTCACAGGAAAAATTCAGATGAAATCAGAATATGCATTGACCCAAGAGACTTGAACAAGGAATTAAAAAGACTTCTTCATCCTTTTGATTACAGTTGAGGAGACTGCAACTGTCATGCCAAATGCCACTGTTTTTTTCTGTCTTAGAAGCAGAGTTCAATTTGGCAAGTAATGGTTGATGGAAATAGAAACTGACCGGTTGTTCTCCGATTCTTACAACATCGAGTGAGACACAAATCCGCCAAAAAATATTGTCTCCACACTTTATTTTAAGCTCCAAAACGTCTAGCTTTTCATCGGTTAAACTAACCAACTTCTTCAGAACACAGAAAAACACGTCACTAGCATTCAAAACTTATTTATAGTTTAAAAACCATGTGGTTAATTAACATCGGAAAAACATAAAAGGACATCTTTTCAATTGAAATTAAAAACAATATCAAAGCCACATTCATAAACATAAAATGATTTCCTTTAAAACATACAATTCAATTTCTAAAAAAACGCTCCAAATCATTAACAACTGGGGATTCTGCAACTTAATCTTGCAGAGTCAGTGCTCGGCAATCACTAGACTAATGCATAGCTGATAGTAGGCATGTGCCTTAAAAATACAATACTGGCTTATCCATTTACTATCACATGAAAATGTATGCCCAATATATGAAAAATTTTTACTAAATCCTGTGCTATTTATAATGACAATAAATAATAAATAATTAACACTTTAATTCCATGTAATAAGGTACTGTAATATGTATTAAATCGGTACCTCTGTAGTAGGGCCAATAAATCTGTCCTAAAAAAATCTATCCTAAAAAAAACAGAAAAGCTATATATATTTACATACATTATTATACATAAGCTAAAGAATCCAAATTATAAATTTATCCTTGTGTACACGAAAACATTTGCTTATACCATAGGTAAATAGCACAGGATTTAGTAAAAATTTTTCATATATTGGGCATACATTTTCATATGCATCTTTCACATACAATTTTTTAGATATCTGGTATGTGTTGATTGTTCATGTGTAGGCTACATTATACAAATGACATCATATCAGAGTGGAAAAGAAAGGAGTTTTAGTTTCTCTCTGTTATTAAGTAATCATATACAGTTTTTAGCGATCGTGCTATATATGTATAACATCGTTATTTTATAATAACATGATGATGAACAAATATTTAACACAATAGTTTCGATCATATATTTTATGGTATACGTTCATCAACAGTGATTCCCACATTTGGAGGGTTTTTGAGAGCAAACTATAATATATACACAATATAACAGAGTGGTAAATAGATGAGCTTTTGTTTTTTAAACTCTAAACTCTGATATTACTTATCAGGTTTTTACATACAGTCCTAGTGATCGTGCTTTTTGCATTACATATTGTCATTTTAAATAGTTATACTGGCACTTAAAATAGTTATGATAGTAAATGGATAAGCCAGTATTGTATTTTTAAGGCATATGCCTACTGTCAGCTATGCATTCGTCTAGTGATTGCCGAGCACTAACTCTGCAAGATTAAGTTGCAGAATCCCCAGTTGTTAATGATTTGGAGCGTTTTTTAGAAATTGAATTGTATGTTTTAAAAGAAATAATTTTACGTTTATGAATGTGAGTTTGATATTGTTTTTAATTTCAATTGAAAAGATGTCCTTTTATGTTTTTCCGATGTTGATTAACCACGTGGTTTTTAAACTATAAATAAGTTTTGAATGCTAGTGACGTGTTTTTCTGTGTTCTGAAGAAGTTGGTTAGTTTAACCGATGAAAAGCTAGATGTTTTGGAGCTTAAAATAAAGTGTGGAGACTATTTTTTGGCGGATCTGTGTCATCACTCAATGTTGTAAGAATCTGAGAACAACCGGTCAGTTTCTATTTCCACGGGTTTCAGAGTTTTTTTATTTCTCTGGTTTGTCGTAAGTAATGGTTGATCTCAAATCTTCACTGCTGACTACATTCAGTACCCCATTTCGTAGATACAGATTCTGCAGGATGCCTTTTTGAATAAATTCTGCCAGTGAAGTCTTTCAGCGTGCAATGGAGGAATTTGTTTCAGGCTACCTGTGTGCAGTAATAGTTGATGATTTATTAGTTGGAGGTAATGGTGAAGCAGAGCATGACAGAAACTTTAGGAAAGATCTGGACAGAGCACATGAAGTGAATTTAAAGTTCAATCCTCTGATGTGTAAATTCAGACTACCAGAAGTTACTTGTGTAGGTAATTTATTTACCACTTCAGGCTTATGACCAGATCCTTCCATGCAATGCAGCCATTCTTGAGATGCCAGCCCCAGACAATGTCCAAGCCTTACAGCGTTTTCTTGTATGGTTAACTATTTGGGCAAACTTATCCCTGACATTAGTGAATTATCAGCACCTTTAAGAGAGCTGACACACAACAGTGTTGCATGGTCATGGTTAGAGCAACACCAGAGAGCATTTGATAACTTCAAACAGCAAATTGCTAACCCGCCTACGTTGAGATACTATGATGTCCACAAACCAGTAGTTCTTTCCTGTGATGCTTCAAAGTTCGGTCTTGGAGCAGTTATTGTTCAAGAGGGCAGAGCAGTTGCCTGTGCATCTAGAACTCTTACCCAAATTGAGATGCAGTATGCTCAAATTAAGAGGGAATGTTTGGCAATTGTGTTTGCATGTTCAAAGTTCCGTGATTACATTTATAGCCGAGCAATCCAGATAGAAACTGACCATCAACCTCCAGTCACTATTTTGAAGAAGCCTATCCATTCCACTCTAGCAGAACTACAAATAACGATGCTCAAATTGCAAGTACAATTTCAGAATAAACTTCTTTAAAGAAGTGTTCTTCTCAGTCCAGCTATGATAAAAGGAACAGATTTGTCTGTTAAAAGAAGGTGAGAGAGTGAGGATGCAAATGGCAAAAGGCTTTGATCGAATTGGTGAAGTGAGAGGTATGTGTACAGAGCTAAGATCCTACTTAGTGGAATCTGAGGGTATAGAGTACAGGAGAAACCACAGGCATCTTCTTCCTGTATCAGAAACGATATCACAGACTCTAGATCTCAGAGCAACCCAGACAATATTCATACTGAAGAGCATGTCACAGTATCCATTCCCGTTCCTGATGATGTCCCAAATGTCCCCAGAGTTGAACATTCCTTGAAGACCGACCTCGTTGCTAGATCCAATTCTGACTTTTATGTTATATGGTCAGGTCGTATTTCTATACCTAGTGTAAAATGCACAGCAACTTGGATATAATTGTTTTATATGTGTCTGATTTTGTATGATTGCATGTCAAAGAATTAGATGTTACGTTGTGCCTATTGCGCCTTCCTTCTTGTTGGTTGGGTTCAGAGCCGATTCTTGGCTCTGACGCAGTTGTATTCTGAAGCTCGAGAGCTTCCACTGGCTCAAAGCTAGACCCTATCCCATCATGCCTAGCGCTAGTTACCCAGATCTCATTTGCCGCTTGAAGCTTCGAGATTGCTGGATACTGGCTCAGGCTTAAGTTTTTGAATTGTATTATTATATTGTGTATTTAAATATTTATATTACTTCAGGATTTGTCTGTAGTTTAGTAGCATCTGTTTAGCATCCCTATGTCCGCTTTCTGGTTGTTGTTGCTTTTGTTTAGGCCATCGTTTTTTTCTTCAGGCCTATTCTCCTTTTCAAATCTGTTTTTTCTTTGAGGATTCCCCCCTTGCTCTTAGCCCGTTTCAAGTTAGAGTGCTTCCCCTTATTTCTTCCTTTCCCATTCTGATAAGGAGTAGCTGTGTAAGTTAGAGGCTCTCCTTGGTTGGGGGAGTTGTCGTTTAACTTAGAGGCTCTCCCCCTTCTGTTACCGTCTGCTTTTGCTGTATTAAAAAAAAAAGTTAGATATTCTCCCTTTTGGTTATAGAGTTGTAGATTCCATGTTCCTGAAATCTGTAACCTTAGTGTGTTTTACGTCATTGAATACTGTCATTTGGTATAAGGACTATTTCTCAAAGAGGGGGGATGTAGATCAGTATGTGTGTGTATGTACCTTTAAGAAGCATTTCCAGATGTAGCATGTACATGTAAATACAGAGCACGTGCAGGCAGCAGTGTTGTTTTGAGAGGACAGCCAGAGTATTAACATGTATGAGTGTGGTAGTTAGTCTGTTTATAACGTTTATTCAAGTTTGTTACAAAGCCTCATATCTGATGTATGTAATAAAGCTGCTTGAACAGAACCCATGAATGTTCGTCTGTTTTATCCTGACCAGACGAGCGACAATATTTTCTGGAGGGTGGACGACCGTTACCATAAAGCATATTGTTTGCATGAATATCACCGTGTTTGTGAAGCAGCACATAGTAGTAGGCAGCAAACTGTGAGAGTTTCCTATATCAGTAAATGGAGGTGAGAAGGGGAGGCACTGGAAATCTTAAGTAATATTAGGGTAGACAGAATAGTAATGTTAGGGTAGACAGAATAGTGTATCTGTTTGGAGAGACTGCTATGGCTGAAAGACAAGGTGATAGCAGAAGTAGACATCAGCTTGAAACAGAAAGGAGGGGAAAAGAGCAGATGGTAACACAGTCTGTACCCTTGTGCTGAACTAAGGAAGAATGCATAGGGCAGTAAGGGCAGTGCAAAGTTGTAGTATGAGAAAAACAAACAGTTACACTGAGGAGGGAGGTGATGCTGGGATGGAAGAGGAGCGTCAGGAAAGGGAGCAGTCAGGCAGATGGAGTGTAAAAAAGGGACATGTAGGAAGAATACAAGAAAAAAAATACTTGGAGAAAAAAGAGAATAGATGCATATAATCACTCGGATATGGATAAAAGTTTAAGATCACTTAATCCACAAAAAGAATAGTGGATGGTGGTACAGGAAAAG